>NC_138779.1:205913881-206000535 GCF_965119305.1 Pelophylax lessonae | reverse complement strand
TGCTGTGTAAGGGATCATGAAAGAAAAGAAAAGGTCCAGCTGATAGAGGGGTGAAAATGCCTCTAAATAACGGAAGTAAGCCCCAAGGATGAGGGCAACATGCGTGACATCATCAACTTCCATTTGACCTTTCAACGATTGAACGGGCAAGTTGGAAAGCATATCCAAAGCCAAAACATTTTTCCCATTTTTCGAAGTGGGGAAGAGTCAAAATCTCTGCCCCTTCATACACTCACTGACCAGTGACCGCCTAATACAAAAGACAATGGTCCCCTATGGGCGAGACACTGACTCCCTTATTTCTACTACAGCCTTGGCCAAAAATTTAGAGAATGACACAAATATTAATTTTCACAAAGTCTGCTGCCTCAGTTTTTATGATGGCAATATACATATACCGAATATACTCGAGTATAAGCCGACTTTTTGAGCATGTTTTTTTCATGCTGAAAAAGCCCCCCTCGGCTTAAACTCGAGTCACGGTTTCACTCACCTTTTCCACAGTCAGTGTGCATGCACCGCCGCCGATCGGGAAAGCCCGTACACGTTCGGCTGTTCCCGGGCAGACGGTGCATGCGCAGTGACGTGTTGACGCCGGCCGGCGCCATTTTTAAATGTAATGCGGAAAGGTAAGTGAGGTTCCTCCGCAGCCCCTGCATCTCCTCAGGAGATGCAGTGCTGCGGGCATGGTACAGGAGATTCTCCTGTACCATGCCCACAGCACTGCATCTCCTGTACCATGCCTGTACCATCTGTGCCATGCCTGTACCATCTCCTGTGCCATGCCTGTACCATCTGTGCCATATCTTTGCCATGCCTGTACCATCTATGCCATGCCTGTACCATCTCCTGTGCCATGCCTGTACCATCTGTGCCATGCCTGTACCATCTCCTGTGCCATGCCTGTACCATCTGTGCCATGCCTGTACCATCTCCTGTGCCATGCCTGTACCATCTTCTGTACCATGCCTGAACGATATCGTCTACCATGCCTGTACAATCTCCTGTACCATGCCCACATCCCTGCATCTCTTGTACCATGTCCACAGCCCCTGCACCATGCCCGCACCCCCTGTTTTGGGACTCGTGGTGGTCCAGTTGGGTCAAGTAGCTGCTGCATTTCCCACCCTAAGCTTATACTCAAATCAATAAAATTTCCCAGTTTTTTTGGTGGTAAAATTAGGGACCTCGGCTTATATTCGGGTCGGCTTATACTTGAGTATATACGGTACTCTAGAATGTTATGAAGAGCAATCAGATGAATTGCAATTAAATGCAAAGTCCCTGTTTTCCATGAAAATGTACTTAATTCAATAAAAAACATTTCCACTGCATTTGTGAAGAAAGCTTCAGGGTGCCTAACAAAGTCCAGCAAGCGCCAGGACTCCTACAGTTGATTCAGCTTTGGGATCGTGGCACCCCCAGTGCAGAGCTTGCTCAGGAATGGCAGTAGGCAGGTGTGAGTGCATTTGCACGTACAGTGAGGAGAAGACTTTTGGAGGATGGTCTGGTGTCAAGAAGGGCAGCAAAGAAGCCTCTTCTCTCCAGGAAAAACATCAGGGACAGACTGATATTCTGCAAAAGGTACAGGGATTGGACTGCTGAGGACTGGGGTAAAGTTATTTTCTCTGATGAATCGCCTTTCCGATTGTTTGGGGCATCCAGAAAAAAAACCTTGTCCAGAGTAGAAAATATGAGCGCTTCTATCGGTCCTGTGTCATGCCAACAGTAAAGTATCCTGAGACCATTCATATCTGGAGTTGCTTTCCAGCCAAGGGAGTGGGCTCACTCACGTTTATTTTCCTAAGAACACAGCCAAGAGTAAAGAATTGTTCAAAAATATCCTTCGAGAGCAACTTCTCCCAACCATCCAAGAACAGTTTGGCGATGATGATGGAGCATTTTGCTATAAGGCAAAAGACATAACTAAAGCCTCATACACGCGCGTAGAAATTCGGCCGGGAATTTTCGTCCGACGGCCGATCCGCCGATTTTAGGCTTGTTAGTATGATGCTTCCGACAACCGACACCGACTTTTCGGCTGAAAAAATTTGAGTGTGCAGGCTATAAAATTTTTGTCGACCGTCAAAACACGTCCGATTTTCGTGCAGTCAGTACAGATTTCGACAGGGAAAAATCTTATGAGTAAGACTGGGCATGCTCAGAGAAGAAAGAACACAAAGAAAGCAATCCAACACATTACATCACTTCTGAAGTAGAATTTTGTCGTGCAGGAAAATTCGTGTGCAGTCTAGGCATATTATAACCAACAAAACACAACTCTGGACAAAAGACGGACGACCGGTCGGCGGAAATTCGTTGTGTGTGTACTAGGCTTTAGTGGGTTGGGGAACAAAATATCACAATTTTGGGTCCATGGCCAGGAAACTCCCCAGACCTTAATCCCATTGAGAACTCGTGGTCAATCCTCAAGAGGTGAACAAGAATGGGCTGACATCAGCCAAAAGTTGATTGATAGCATGCAAGGGAGAATTGCAGAGGTCTTGATAAAGAAGGGTCAACACTGCAAATATTGAAGCTTTGCATAAACTTAATGGAATTCACAAAAAAAGCCTTTGACACTTATGAAATGCTTGTAATTATACTTCAGTATACCATAGTAACATCTGACAAAAAGATCTAAAAACACTGAAGCAGCAGACTTTGTTAAAATTTTATGTTTGTGTCATTTTCAAGACTTTTGGCCACGGATGTATATAAAGTCCATGTTAGGACAATTATGTCGTGATCTAGGACAAGGTGGGGCAAATGCCCCGGATATGGATAATCTACAAATAGAAGTGAAGGCCTTGGTGGAGCCAAATGGCTTAGGTTCAGTGGTTCTTCAAAAAGTGGGGGCCCCTCAAAATATAGGAGTCACTCTAATTGAGTAGTCCATATACAGTTGCACCAGAAAACCCTACAAAAATAATTCAAGAGACTATGAATTATTTATTGGTTCACTAATGTCCACAGAAAGCACAACAAACAGCTAATGTGTTTTGGGGGCCTATAGATCTCCCACTTCCTAAGGGCTTAATTCTAATGAAATGGTTTAGGGACCAGAAGTGGTGATTGTAACACTTACATATGAGTCCCGAAACCATTTTATTGTACTTAAATGAGAAGTGTGGAAATGTTAAAAAATAAATAAACATACATACCATACTTGCCACCTGTCCCGGATTTGGCAGGACTGTCACAACTTTTAGTAACATTCCCCTACTTCTCCTTAAAGCCCTGAGAAAGGGGGAGATCAATGGACCTTCAAAAAACGCTGGATGTTTGTTGCCCTTTCTGTGGTCATTTTCTGAATCAACAGATCCTTCTTGAACCCTTTTTGGCCTTCTTTCTGGTGTTTGCACCCTCTTAATTAGGTGGTGAAATCCTATTGGCCCTTTTACCTGGGCAAGGACCCTGTCAAACACTGATTAGGGGGTCCAGGTGACTCCTTTGCCAGGCCACAAGTTGACCCACTTATTACTATTTTCAATAAACACTTTTTAAACAGAGATC
Organism: Pelophylax lessonae; assembly: GCF_965119305.1. Classification (NCBI taxonomy): domain Eukaryota; kingdom Metazoa; phylum Chordata; class Amphibia; order Anura; family Ranidae; genus Pelophylax; species Pelophylax lessonae. Next base: position 205,997,019 of record NC_138779.1, on the reverse strand, counting down.
TCTTGTAATTACAATATTCAGGAAAGTCCAACTACTGTATATTTGCATTTGCTTCAAAGTGTAGGGAAGTTACATTGCTACACAATACAGTAATCCCCCGCTACATCGCGGTTCAGTTTTTGCGGTCCCGGTAATTCGCGTTTTTTTTTGTAATGTTATTTTACTATATAAATCATTAAAAATGAAAGATTTTTGTGTTTTTCATAGCTCTTGCTCTGTCTCTAAGTATCTTTTATGTGTTTAAATGAGTTTCTATTGTTTTAAAAGTGTGTTTAAAGACCTTAAAATGCTTCTACACGTACAGTGACAGTAAAAAAATCATGCCTACAATGCATTTTAATAGGGTTTTTCTATTTCGCGGAATTTCACTTTTCGCGGCTGGGTCCGGAACGTAACCCCCGCAATGGAGGGGGGTTTACTGTATTAGGCCTTATTCACACAGTTGATTAGAGCCATGCACCATTTCTACGGCTGAAATCAATGCCACAGCCAGAAAAGACATCCAAGGTATTACATGCGATTAGATATACATGTGTAGTCCTGGACTAAGGATGAGCTAAGGTTTAGGCCGAACTCAGGTCAACTCGAACCCACAGGAAACTGTCACAAAACATACTGTCACATAACATCAGGCTGCTTTCCCAATCAGCTACGGCCATGGAATTCCCCACCCCACAGCTACATGTAACAAAAGGTCAGGAGTGTTGGTGACATCATTGACCTAGTATAGAGACCTTGCCAAAATGGTCAATGGCACGGTCCAACTATTGGGATGGAAGCTTGCTGTCATGACAATTATATGTTGATTGAACCTTAGCTCATCCTTACCCTAGATGCAGTAAAGCTCAGAAAAAAATATATATTTTATTGAAAGTAGGGAATGAACATGGGTTTGATCAGAACCCTATCAGCCAACCATGGCATTCCACACCCTGCGGTCGCACATAACAAAGGGGTGGGGATGCTTGTGGTATCATTGACCTAATATGGCCACATGGCCATGTTTAGTCAATGAAATTGTTCAAATGTGGCCATATTAGGTCAATAATTTTTTGGGCAACTCAACCCCTTTGTTATGTGCCGCTGCATAACATGGAATGTTCTGGCTATAACTGATAGGGCAGTGACTTTAAGAGAGGAACAGCTTTCTCCAGGCTTGGATTTGATGCAAAGGTTGGACCAAACCCATGCTCATCCCTAATTTAAAGTAATAATAAGTGGATCCACTCGTGGCCTGGCAAAGATGTCCTTAAAGGCCCGTACGCACTAGACGGAAATCGGACGAAATATCCTCAGATTTTTCTCTCTCTTGCTCAGCATTCATAACCGTTTTTAGTTGACAGTGCATAATGTTCACAAAATTTCTCGTCCGATTTTTTTTTTTGGGGACATTTGTTCCTAGACTTCCGGGTCATCAGCAACTTCAGATCATGCGAGGCCTTTCGTATCTGATTTTTCACTGACATACTGCATACAAATTAAACGAAAATTGGTCGTCTGGGGACGGACGATAAAAATTTTGGTGTTTGTCCCTCCATTTTTTTTCGTTGAAAATGTCGGCATCGGCTGCTGAAAGTTGTGTACACACTAGCCGAAAATCGTACGATTTTACCTCGGACAGGAATTTTTGGCAGATTTTCTACTAGTGTGTACCCCACTTAAAGGTTGCTCCAACGTTACAGAGTGTTAGATAGAGTCTCTACCCACTTCAACGGGCCAGTGGGACTTTAGCTTCTATTTAAAAAGGTGTGAAGCATGGATGTGCCGTGTCATCATGACGTATTTGTCCTGATCGCAAACATCTGTGATCCCAGCTGATTCTTGGTGGTGCGTGGCTCTTTTCGACCGTGTGAATGAGGCCTTAAAGTGACTTTGTCCGTCCAACTGTTTACCGAGCTTGTTTAATCCACACAACCACAAATGCTGGGTCTGTTTGCACTAAACATACATGTTGTTTCAAATAAGAATAAATGTTTGCATTGGGCATGATCGCAAGTTATCTCAGAGCAAATTTAACTGCAGATAATATAAAGAAAGAACCCTGGGTTTGGAGTAAAAAAAATACAAAGGAGGCAAACATGTTAGTGATCATCAGGATTCTCAATACATAATGTAGGAAGATGCTAAAGATAAAAATTAATTGAAAAATACAGATAAAAATTTTAAAATTTGTAGACGTCCCGTAAAAATTAATGCTTTGTTTTGGGCAGGGGGGCATGACGAGTTCTTACTCAACAGACTGTTAAAGGGGATTACACCCTAATAACGATCTTTTCTTATTTGCTCCCTTTTTGTGTGAAATATACCATCGAAAGCATTTTGATATACCTACGATAAAAATATATACCTGTTGATCCTGTCTGGAATCTAGTGCTGTCCGGTGCACTCTGCTCATAGGGTTTTTTGATAGGTCCCAGATGGTTGCTGGGCCGAGTATCCTTTCAATCTTCTTTGTTTATTCTGGGGGATATAAATCAGAACTCCCAAAATGAAATGTGTCCCGTTTAAACCATCCCTCCTCCATAATCACAAATGTTGGGTGTTCTTTTTCTGATAATTTTTTTTCTTCTGGCCCCTTCCCCCGCTGTCATTCTGTCCTAGGCCTGAATTACATAGTTACATATAGTTACATAGTAGGTGAGGTTGAATAAAGATAATAGTCCATCCAGTTCAACCTGTGTAGGTGTGTGTGGCTGTAATCATCTCACATAGCCCTTAATGTCCTGATCCTTGAGATGTACGTCTAAGAGTCTTTTGAAAGCCACCATACTTCCCGCAGAAACCACCTCTTGTGGTAGAGAATTCCACAGTCTTGTAGCCCTAACAGTAAAGAACCCCCCACGTTGCCTGAGGTTAAAACGCTTCTCCTCTAATCGCATTGTATGCCCTCTTGTCCTCATGCAATCCCTTCGACTGAACAGCTTTTTTTCTAAGCTGAGATCCCTATTGAGATATTTATAAATTGCTATCATGTCCCCCCTCAGGCGTCTCTTCTCCAGGGAGAATAAATCGAGCGATTGCAGCCACTCTTCATAGTTAAGGTCCTCCAATCCCCTAATCAGTTTAGTTGCAGAATTACATGTCCCCGGTCCTACAGCCTCCTAGGATACTCACATCACATTTCCTAGGAAGCTTTAACACTAAGCGCAAAGAGTGGTCGATGGGCAGTCCCAATGCTTTGTTGGTAGTTGGCTGTCTGAAGTCAGAAGAGGCAGTCAGCTAAAGAGGACCAAGATGGCGGCATGGGACCTGGGCTATGGCACTCAAATAGCAAATGTTTATATTTTGAAGGTAACCCAGCAATACAGGTAAGAGGGGGAAAAAAACATGGGGGCAGTTAAATTCCACTTTAAAGCGGAGTTCCGGCCGCAAAATCGTCACAATAGATTTTGTGCCATCCGCTTCCTTAGTGTCACCTGAAAAAGAATTGGATATTCCCGATTTTTTTTTTTTTTTTACTTACCTGGTTTCAGAAGAAAATATACTCACCTTTCCTTCCACTTCCTCCCTCTGTGGCCGCGGCACTTCCTATCCTGCAATGCTTCCTGGGAGCTCTTACTCATCACTCCCAGGAGGCAATGGGCAGTGACGTAGGCGGCCGGCCGCTCCTCTCATCACGTTATTTGCAAACAGGAAATAACGCGATGATAGGCGTCCCTATGGAAACCCTTGCTATGCCGATCGCATAGTACTGGGCATGCGCGAGATTTCGCGCTGCATTCATCTGCCCCCTCCAGCTAGAACCAGGAAGTAGGGCATACATTTGCATACTGCGGCTTCGGGTGACCAGAACAAAGATGGCGGCGCTCAGCAAACGTTTTATAAATTAAGATTTTATGATTGCCAATCAATTATTAAACTGTGTAAAACCGGATTAGCGGATGTATGAAGGGCGGTGGATCACTGTTTGGGAAGTATTTTAAAAAAAAAAAAAGATTCTGTGGCCGGAACTCCACTTTAAGGACCATTGGTCAGAATTGGGTGGTTCAGTTCTTTGGCTCAGGAGAGCCCACATGTAGAGCCAATATTTGACTATCAAGGGTACTGGGCTGCATGCCCCGATAATAGGTGTGTTGGAACTGCTCCCTGGTTGAGATGGGAATAGCATTGGCCCCATCATTCGGGAAGGGGCATGGTGATCTTATACTGAACCTGTGAAAGCATTACGTCTTTCCATTATTGCTGCTTTATTTTGACGAGATACTAAGTTCACGACTGTCAAGAAAGACCTTCCTTTGGCTGCTTTTGAAATTAGTGATTTTATTGTATGCAAGTTAAGAATTTACCTTCCAATAAAAGGAATGAAAATCCTGTCTGGACCATCGATTTCTGTTTGGTGAACTTCATGGAAGAACTTGTGTATGGAGGAGAATGGGCAGACGCCAATAAAGAGTTTTGGGATCTGTAGTGTTGCTGTCTATTCTGATGGTTGTAACCCTGTGTTCTGGAGTGGAATATTATGGGGCATAATTTTCACACTTCTGGGTTCCACTTGGGCAATTGAAACTATGGCACCCTCTGTCGGGACCTTGGGAGGCCCAATGTGATGGACTCTAGAGGTTGGAGATCCCACTATGACTTGTGTGGAAAAATGAGCTCTGTGTTCTGGCGGTGGATCTTGGACTACCCTGAACTGAAGAGGACTATATCCCAAGTGGTTATGTAGAAAGTAACCCCGTGATACATGTTGAGTTCTCTCTGAAGCCGTGTTATCATCTCCTCCCCATGTGTAATGGAGAAAAGCAGAACGGAAGGTGTTCTCCTACACTTCCTGTCCTAGGGTGACTACCTTGCTCCTCTATAGATTCAATAAGGTGGGCAAGCGTTTTCACCCTAGGACAGGAAGTGTGTTTATGACAGGATCACCAAATGAAATTTGTGCTCATCCAGCCTTAGACCAAAGCAGTCAAAGATAACATTGACTTCCATAGATATTTGCTAGCTGAATTTTTCTTTCTGATGCTTCATGTCCACTATTATATACAGTAATTTCAGTAAACAACTTGGTGCATTGTGGACTCCATTTAACAGAAACTTATCAGCATCTTTTAATGAGGACAACACTACTTCTGCATTTCTTATCTGGATTACGGGCGACCTATGCTGATTGCCAAATTAACGGCAGGTCTTTATTTGAGGATCTTTATTGAAGCTCTGCTTCGAAGCAATTGCCGCTGATAGTCAGGAACAAGAAACGGTTTAATAAAGACCAAATTAGTTTAATTCGTTTATATGAATTTGGACAGATGAGACCCTGAGCACAAAATTCTCATGAGAAATTCATATCGGGCTCAGCACTATTTAACATTTACCGGTACTGATGCTGAATGCTGATAAATTATTATTAATCGGCAGTGTATTAAATCAGTAATTAAATATTATTACTGACTCCTGGCAGATATAAAAGACATCATTTAATGCAGATCTGTTTCCAATATTAAATCATATCTATTTTTAATGTAACCAGTGTATCAGAATTAGGCTTGGTATCAGCCCCTATACAGCAGCAATGAGGTTGAGAGAGAAAAGGGCATGACTGGGAGCTAATCGTGTATGTTTCATCCAAATGTGCTTACAAGGAACATGCTGATGGAAGAAGGGAGCAGAGGAATAACTTCAACAGTTTCCTTTTGCTCTTTAATTGTCCAATCAGCAGTCTGAGGGTGGATAGAAACAGGCTATAACTGTACAGAGAAGATGGTGTCATTTACCTTGCTGTGCTTTCTATAATTCTCAGAAATAGCTCAACAGCTCATTTGGACTTATTCTGTCTGTGTCCTTAAAGAGTCCCTGTCACCTACCTAAAAGTTGCATGGAAAAGCATTAGAAAAAGTATTAGAAGTGCTTACTTGCAGCATTTTTTGTGGCTTTGAACTTGGTAGCAAATTTGGCTTCTTCAGGAAGAGACAATTCCCTAACACAGCCCCCTCCCTCCTTACACATCATAGCCATCTCCTCTCCTGGGGGTGTCTAATTATTGTCCATGGAGAGATTGGGAAGGCAAGGACTTTAATGGCACGAAGGTGTTAAAAAATCAATTTTTGTTGATAAATTCTTATAAAAGCAAGGAAGGGTTTCTTTGTACAGTAACGTATAAACATTTAGCCTTAAATAAGGCGCAACCTAGTTCACCATAACAGTAGAATTGATTGATGTTAGATACAGAATAACAAGCGCAAACAAAAAGTCTTAATAGTAGAGAACAAATAAATACATCACATCAAGAAGATCTGATGACGGGTGACAGAGGATGAGACTGCCGTCCAACATGATCGGTTGATGCTGTATTCAGATATTCACATTGTTAGTATTCAATTTGCTCGACATGTTTCGCTACATTTAGCTTCGTCTGGAGCGTTAGAATGAGATATTCTGTATAATACTGTAGAGGGAAGCAACGCATTAGCGCCAAATATAACTGACGAGGAGGGTGCCGCAGATCAGAACAGGAGCAGGTAAGATATGTAACAAAGTAAGGCCTTAGCGATCAGCCACAGTGATGGGTAAAGGGCGTAAATACAGGCTACACATCCAATTGAGTATTATTTGTCCATGCTGGCTTAGCTACTCTGCCCACCCACACCCCCACTCGCCTTCCTACAAAACCCTTTATTTAGCTGCTGGGGAGGAGCAAAGGGTAATACTATAAATCAACCATTCTCAACCTTTTTACCCAGAGGAACCCTTAAAATAATTTTTCAGGTTCAGTGGGGAAAAATAAGTATATAGCAACGTCATGCGTCTTCAGAATCCAACAAGAGCTTTATTTGTCACAGTTAAAAAAACATTGTGGATCCCAACGCTAATGCCTTTTCACCCAAAAGAGGCCTTAATCATAGCAACCAGTCTTTCTCAACCTTTTACCCAGAGAAACCCTTAAAATAATTTTTTAGGTTCAGTAGGGAAAAATGTCACTTACATTGAAGGTCAGTGGGCCAAGGAGAAGCATGGCCCCCGTTATAGTAATGGCCAGAATACCATGATTTTAGACACCTAAAAAGATTATTGGTGTCATGCCACTGGCACCTTTAGATGCCCTTTACATTGGTGACCAGTGGGAAGAATGCTCCTTACATTGGTAGTCAGTGGGGAGAATGCCCCTTACATCGATGGTCAATGGGAAGAATGCCCCTTACATTGGTTACCAGTGGGAAGAATTCTCCTTACATTGGTGGTCAGTGGGAAGAAGGCTCCTTACATTGGTGGTCAGTGGGAATAATGTTTCATACATTGGTGGTCAGTGGGAATAATGTTTCTTACATTGGTGGTCAGTGGAAAAAATGTCCCTTACATGGGTGGTCAGTGGGAAGAATGCCCCTTACATTGATGGTCAGTGGGAAGAATGCCCCTTACATTGGTTACTAGTGGGAAGAATTCTCCTTACATTGGTGGTCAGTGGAAAAAATGTCTGACTTTACATATGTTTTTCTTTTTTGTCAAGTCTTATTGTGTGATTTGAACCTCAAGTAACTCATTCTATTTTTCTTTTTGTTTTATAGGAGCCTTGTGCTTCCTGGACAACATACTCATATTGTCCTGGCAATCTACATTTTGACTTTTATGACCGGCCTGCCATCTAACTTGCTGGCTTTCTACGCCTTTATGGTCAAGGTTCGCAAGAAACCAACACCAGTAGACATTCTTCTCCTTAACTTGACCATCTCAGACCTTCTCCTGCTAATGTTCCTTCCACTGAAGATGCAGGAAGCAGCTTCTGGGATGATTTGGAATATGCCTATATTTCTTTGTCCCTTGACAGGTTTCTGCTATTACAGCAGCATTTATATCAGCACCTTGTTCCTCACTGCTGTCAGCGTTGAGCGCTACCTTGGGGTGGCATACCCCATTAGGTATAAACTTCATCGAAAGCCAGAGTACGCCGTATTTGCTAGCATTTGCTTCTGGTTTGTTGCCTGTGGTCATTGCAGTATTGTCTACATCATTCAGTACAGCGTAAAAAGCAATGTCACAAATTTTTCCAATGAAACAAAATGCTATGAGGACTTTACAAAAGAACAACTCAAGATACTGCTGCCGGTGCGTTTGGAGTTAGGAGTGGCCCTATTCTTTATTCCATCTATAATAACGCTTTACTGCTACATCAACTTCGTAAGGATACTGATGTCTCTGCCCAACATCCAAAAAAAGAGAAAACAGAGAGCCATTGGCTTGGCCATGGCCACCCTCGCTAACTTTTGCATCTGTTTTGCTCCGTACAATATCTCCCATATTGTTGGCTTTGTAGAAAATAAGAGCCCAGATTGGAGGGTGGATGCCTTGCTTCTGAGTACATTTAATGCCAGCTTGGACCCAGTTGTGTTCTATTTCACAACTACCACAGTCCGAAAAACATTTTTTGACTTTTTGCAAGTCATCCTACAAAAATTAGGGAAAGTGTGCCCCTGTAAGAAATTCTGTCCATTTTCAGGTGACTCTGCATATAGCGATAGCAATCAGGATAGGTCCTCTACCTGAGATTTTAAAGCTGTTCTCCCATCTCACAGGGGACATTGACAAGGTGTTCAGCTCTGGAGCCCTACAAAGTGCGAAAATGTAATGCAGCTTGAATTGCAGAGTGCAGGATGGTCTGCTTTTTCTACATGTCTAAAACCTGGTCTAAGTTATGTCTTCTAAAATGAGCAATGGAGTGCTGTACGTACCTAAGCTTGAGTTGAAAATGTTAGGGTTCCTGAGGTACCATGAATAAGCAATGGGTTCAAGATCTTTTAAAAAAGCTTGACAGATTATGGTCATACTTGATTTAGACGTTACAACCTTGAGCTGCATACAGGGAGCACAAACTACCTGCTGCATAATTCCGTTTTTCATCTACATATTGCTGCATTGCCACAATCAACCCCTTACTACCTTCGCTTGACAATCAGGTGATCCTGGAACACATTTGCTGATGATCCTTGAACATACCCGCTCATGATCCTGGAACATGCCTACTGGCGATCCTGGAACACACCTGCTGGGGATGCAGTTCCAGGCTTGCTAGTAATTCTGGAACACACCTTCTGGGGATTGTGGAACACCCGCTAAACGCTCTTTGGTGTCTTTCACATACAGAAAGCCTGATGTAAAAACAATGCCACAATCAACCCCTTACTACCTTCTCTTGACAATCAGGTGATCCTGGAACACATTTGCTGATGATCCTGGAACATACCCGCTGATGATCCTGGAACATGCCTGCTGGCGATCCTGGAACACACCTGCTGGGGATGCAGTTACAGGCTTGCTAGTAATTCTGGAACACACCTTCTGGGGATTGTGAAACACCCGCTAAACGCTCTTTGGTGTCTTTCACATACAGAAAGCCTGATGTAAAAACAATGCCACAATCAACCCCTTACTACCTTCACTTGACAATCAGGTGATCCTGGAACACATTTGCTGATGATCCTGGAACATACCCGCTGATGATCCTGGAACATGCCTGCTGGCGATCCTGGAACACACCTGCTGGGGATGCAGTTACAGGCTTGCTAGTAATTCTGGAACACACCTTCTGGGGATTGTGGAACACCCGCTAAACGCTCTTTGGTGTCTTTCACATACAGAAAGCCTGATGTAAAAACAATGGCGGTACTAAGAAGTTTCCATAGCCACCAATCACAGTCAAAGTTCAAACAAGAAAAAAAAAAGCAAGCGGCATATGGAATTGTACATTTATGCAGACATATTGTGGAACATGGCTAGTTTGATAACAAACGTGTACTATACCTCTTTCTTTAGCTTTCTGGTCTCTCTATGATACTTAAAATATAAGTTCAGGAACGTTTCATACCAAGGGAGTCAGAAAAGTTTTGCACTGGCTGTCAATACAACGGTACTTAATTTGTAGTTCCAAGTTCCATAAAAGCCCAAGTCAGACTTTCCTTGCTAATGCACATGTCAGGGATGGAAATATGATTTGCAAAGACTGTACAAGGCCCAAGGACCCACTGGGACTTATGGGTCTATTTTATGTAGAGGTGGTTCAGATCAGTGCTCCTCCTGTTGTCACATAGACATGAATGCTGCTCATTTTTAATGCAAGTGAGCAGCAGTAGCAAATTTTGATGTTATTCCAAGGGTGCACCTGGTTTACAATATTGTAGGTGGTGACCACTGAGCAGCTATGTGATCCTAGTTGAAAAGTTTAGAGTTTAGTATTGTAAAGGCTACCCTTCATTGCAGTGAATATATGTTTCTAACTGAGCAGTAGGGGAATAGGGGGGGGGGGTCTAAAAATTGTTCTCACAATAGTTCTCAATATTATGTCCACAATTTGCACATTTTTAGCATGTGAAACACTGGTTGTCTACGGTAGTCATCTATGATGGTTTTCTAACTGGGCATTTCTCCTCCTGTTGTGTCTGCAAGGCAGGAACTGAAGAGAAATCTCCTCCAAGGACAGAGATGGAAAAAAAAATGGGGATAGGGGTTTACCCATTCCTTACTTTAGCCAATATAAAAAAGCACTTGACTTTAGATAACTTTAAGGTGTATTGTGTTTGGAACTTGATAGCTTAGGATTTGATTTAGCTCAATGCTAATTTCATTTATGGTTTATAGCATCTACGGTACAATGAGTTTGAACGGTAAAAGAGTGTCCTTTTCAAGGCTAATTATAACAGTGTAATTTTAACTAGTATTATTTATTGTATTTATTGCTATGTTTTCTGTGTTGGGATTCTTCAGTTCTGGATTCATTTTGATGAGCCCGGCAACTGGATTTCCCAAGTATATAAATATTCAAGTGAAGAACCCATAGGAGGGTGTGACACCACCATTTGGATTTGTAACGGCTGCCATCATCTAGCAGAATTGGGAATTCTAGTGAGTGGCGCCACAAGATGCAAGAAGCCGGAATGTAAATAGATGTTTTTCGGCAGCAATGCGAATCTGAAATATCAGTTCTGGGTGGTATATTCTTAAATAGCCACAGTGGGTATACAGTAAAACCCCCTCCATTGCGGGGGTTACGTTCCGGACCCAGCCGCGAAAAGTGAAAATCCGCGAAATAGGAAAACCCTATTAAAATGCATTGTAGGCATGATTTTTTTACTGTCACTGTACGTGTAAAAGCATTTTAAGGTCTTTAAACACACTTTTAAAACAATAGAAACTCATTTAAACACATAAAAGATACCGAGAGACATAGCAAGAGCTATGGAAAACACAAAAATATTTCATTTTTAATGATTTATATAGTAAAATAACATTACAAAAAAAAACGCAATATACTGGGACCGCAAAAACTGAACCGCGATGGAGCGGGGGTTTACTGTAAAACTAATTTGTGTGCATCAAACATCTTTGCAAGAAGATACAACAATCAAAAATAGAGGTGACATCATTACTGTGGTGTACATAGTCTGTGCAGAGAGCAGAGCTATGGGTGGGGCCCAAAAGTCCCACCCACTACAAGCTGCCTGTAGAAAACTACAGGAGGGGGAGGAGACAAGACCAGTCACCCTGCACAAGGAGAGAGAGCAGCAGTGAGTAGTCTTTATTACAGTAAAATGTATAAAGATCCGTGCCAGGTCACCAAAAACTGAACAGCAAGCAGCCACTTGTAAAAAACTGTGATACCAGCTCATAACAAACATAAAAAAATAAGCAGAGCTAATAGTAAAGTGCAAGTATACAGAAATTAGTATATATGAAATGAACTAAACACATATAAAGTGCAAAACGTTTAACAGATTAGTGCATATATAGTGAGCCCTTAAACATTCAGATCCAAAAAATTTAAATAAACAGAAAGTCCATCAAATAAAAAACAGTCCGTTCAAAAGATTAATAATTTCTTTATAATGATCCAAAAGGTGGAGTTGTGCAATGGAGATAAGAAGAAATCCACCACCAGATAAAAACAGTTGACAGACAGGTTGGACCACAAATTATATTGGCCAAACTCACATGTGTTACAACTTTAGGGACCGGCATCCAGTGTGGAGACAATTGCCGCTCAGCGGTTGCGGTGTGATACTGAGGGGTAGAAAAATAAACTGCCATAGTGAAGCATGTTTATATTCTCACCATTTATTTTTTAAAAATCCACAATATTCCAAATACCATATCTACAATCCAATGTACACAGGGATATCCCAACATGCTGATGGCTCGTATAAACAGAAAGCCAAATGCTGTTGGCAGGTTGTGCGTGATGAAATTGTAAACAAGCCATGCCCTACGTGTTTTGTCACCTATGACGTTGTCAGGAGACAGGCTGGGATATCCCTGTGTACATTGGATATCATTTTACATACACTCATTTCTGTAAAATTACGCTTTACTTATAGCATTGCTTATTTTTATTTAGGCCTTTAGGACATTCAGTTAGTGTCCCCCATATACTCCATGGATGTGACCACAAATTTAAAAAGGGGAAACCCACATAGCGTAAAACCGTATAAAATTTTATCGAGGTTTAAAAAGATACATAAAATTACTCACATTTTTAAAATCAATATTTGCTTGATAACAAATACATTCCTGGCAATGTTAAAAGCAATCCAAACATACAGACCATCGTGGTGACGTCACAGGCGGTAGCTCCTCCCTACATGTTTCGGCATAACAGACGTCGTCATCAAACCAGGGGTTATTTCTCAAGTTCCCTGAGGATGAGATACCAACTATAAGCTTTTTTGACTTTGTAAAGGGGTCCTTTTGTTCTAGTTAGAGTCCAATTTTTGTATTGGTGATGGTTCACCAGGGTGGTCATGATTCCTCGATCGACACATCAGCTGCTGGCATCACAGCGGTCTTTTTACAAACATTGAAATTGTTCAGCATCTACACATATCTGAGTTTATACTTTTGTCACTGAATGACTATCGTGATTACTTTGTGGACTTCACTGTCACCAGTTTTGTTTCACTTTTTTGGTGTTGAGTGTTTACAATATGTGATTGTCAAGAAATCTTCATATTATTGAACTTTAATATTTGTCACAATTGTATGTTTTGTTTGTTTTATTTATGTCACTATTATAAGTTTTTTTTTTTGTTTCATTTGATAGCATGGGAAAGCATATTTTACATTTATCATCATTGGTATCATTTAATGGAGAAGTAGAGAAAATAGAACCTTGGACAGCAAACCTTTAAAACCAACGTCCAGATGATTAGTGTGGGTTACTGATGAAAACACATATACTGTTGATCAACTCCAGGATAAGCACGTAACCTATCATATTCATATCTATATACTGTATGTGTTTATCAGTAATCCCCACTGACCAGCTGGAAGTCGGGGTTTCATGAGTTTGCTACCACAGGTTCTATTTTCTAATTTTGTCTATTACTGTAAATGATGCTATTGATCCTGATGTTGATAAATGCTAAAATATAGTGATGCAATTATCTCTACGGGAAAAAATAAACCATGTATACCAAAATTGAGCTGCATTGCTGAGCCATAACGTGCAAAACGTGACTCCAGAGATGTAGAAGCCCAATTCTCATGAAAACTGGACTGTTTTGCAAGACTAGGACTGAGCTTTTGTGTTTGACTGACTGGCTTAGCTCAAAATGTTGTGAGACTTAGGCTCCATGTACACGGGACGCTGGAAATGGCCGTTTAGGAGCAGTTGGGCGTTTTTTTTCAGAAGCCCCTGAACCCACCTACATTTTATCTTATCTGTCCATGTACACCAGGTCGTTTACAGTCATTTGCAGGCAGTTGCGTTCAGGGACTGTTTTTAGAACGCAATTATTTGCGTTCCAACGTGTGTTTCCCGGCGTTTCAAACGCACAAACGCGTCCGAACGCGTCCAAACGCGATGACCCGCGTTTAGCGTTCGCGTTTTTCCATTTTAAAGGGGAATCATTTTTTTGACCTCTAGGAACGCTTCTAAACGCAAACGCCCGCAAACGCCGCTAAACGCCCGCTAACCGCGGGTACAAACGCGACCAAATGGACGTTTCAAACGTCCTAAAAATTCCAGCATTCAAAGGGACTTTTAACAACGTCCCGTGTACATGGAGCCTAACAATGGTAATTGCCCTGTTTTTTTTTATGCAAAAAAATATGAGACCAATTTTTGAGTAGTTGTTATAGACTGCAGGCTAGGGTGGCAGGGTTGCCAGGGGTGGCACATGGCTATCCACATATCATGTTACTGTCAGCAATCCATCCCTGTGTATAAAGGATCCAGATTGATTTACCTAGCAGAGGAATTTAGGAGGTACAGGAAAATACAGGAGGGCCAGACCAAGTAGTGAGAGACAGTGAAGAGTTTTCTACTTTTACAAGTTTCTTTTCTAGAGGTACGCTATAGTTCCTGTCTTCGTTATCATCAACAAATGTTGAGGTTTTTTGGCACTAGGTTGACACATTTCTTTCACTGTTTTGTTTTAGCTCTGATGACATTTCTACCTCTTTGTGAAACTACAATTACCAAACTAAAATTGTTATCTGCTACTCTGACCTCAACCCTATTGAACGCTTTTGGAACGCCAATTGTATATCAGGTCTTTTGTTCCAACTTCAGTACCTGACCTCAAAAATTTTATTTTTGCTGAATGGGAACAATTTGCATGGATATTAGGCCTGCTGAATATAATCGCCGAATCGATGCATCGCGATGCGACCCTTCGCGATTCTGCATCGATTCGGGGTGATTGAAAAATCGATTACCTAATGACGTCAGTTCCGGGGGCGGGGACAGAAATGACATGGCGGCGCTGGCCGGGCTTGTGAAACACGGAGCTCCTCCTTGCGGCGCGGGAGAAGAGAGCGGAGCTATCAGTGCTCTCTCTGGCCCCAGGATACACACGGCAAGCCCAGTTAACACGTTGCTGCCCGACCGCCCGCTCTGACAGCCCGACCACCCGCTCTGACAGCACGGCCGCCCAAAGTCGCGGCCTTCCCAGCTCGTTACACTTCTGGTAGCCGTGCGGTTCTCGGCAGACAGCCTGAGAGTTGACCGCGGGGGATCGAGGAGGCCCTGCTTTCCGCCTGTACCGTGCACTGCATGAGTCGGAGCTCCAAATTCCCGACATGAGGCTCATCACCCGGGACCTGTCCGAGCCCTACTCCATACACCTACCGCTACTTCACCCACAACTGGCTGCAGCTCAGCTTCCTGGTAAGTCGGGGCACTACAGGGCCCAGCATTCCTCCTTACCAGGGCCTGCTATAATACAACTAGGGGCACTACAGAGCCCAGCATTCCTCCTTACCAGGGCCTGTTATACTACAACTAGGGGGACTACTACAGACTCTGTAGTCCCCCTAGTTGTAGTATAACAGGCCCTGGTAAGGAGGAATGCTGGGCTCTAAGGTGCCCCTAGTTGTAGTACAGTAGGTCCTGGTAAGGAGGAATGCTGCGCTCTGTAGTCCCCCTAGTTGTAGTATAACAGGCCCTGGTAAGGAGGAATGCTGTGCTCTGTAGTCCCCCTAGTTGTAGTACAGTAGGCCCTGGTAAGGAGCAATGCTGGGCTCTGTAGCTCTGTACAGAGCCCAGCATTCCTCCTTACCAGAGCCTGTTAAACTACAACTAGGGGGACTACAGAGCCCAGCATTCCTCCTTACCAGAGCCTGTTATACTACAACTAGGGGGACTACAGAGCCCAGCATTCCTCCTTACCAGAGCCTGCTATACTACAAGTAGGGGGACTACAGAGCCCAGCATTCCTCCTTACCAGGGCCTAAGGTACTACAACTAGCATCAGGTAACTCTTCTAACCTGATGTGGCCTGCTCTAAAGGGGGATCTATGAGGGGACCTGCTCTACTAAAGGGGGATCTATGGGGGGGACCTGCTGTACTAAAGGGGGATCTCTGGGGATGCTGGCCTGCTCTAAAGGGGGATTTATGGTGACCCTGCACTAAAGGGGATCTATTCCCCTGGATCCCCTTTAGGGCATGCCCAGGCTCCCCATAGATCTCCTTTAGAGCAGGGTCCCCATAGATACCTCTTTAGAGAAGGGTCCCCATAGATCCCCCCTTTAGAAAAGGGTCCCCATAGTAATCGTGATGCATCACGGAATCAAATAGTATCAAATCGCGACCGTAATAATCGCAATCGCATCGAATTGTGAGGTAAGTGAAGATGTGCAGCCCTAATGGATATGCTCTAAATTATTGGGAACAGTTTTCCCTGAACAATGGAGGATGTTACAAGTATAACCACAAGGTGTGTGTGGGGCTCCATATTATTGCACATGGTTTCAGAATGGAATGTCCAACAAGCCCATATAGGTATGATGGTTAAGCTTACACAAACCTTTTGGCCATTTTGTGTATATGCTAAGGATTTTTCAATGGAATAAGGTACCAATGGAAGAAGTTTTTTAGGTTTTTAAGGTTCAATGGAAGGAGTTTTTTTTATTGATGCACGCTTGTTCTCATTCACGGATTTCATCCATTCATAATTTTTTACTTTTTACATTCTCATAGTGGTTTTCCATGTATAACCAAGAGACATTTGTGTGCAAGGTATGTGCTACTTACCGTGCAGCAACAGATTCTATTAAAATTAGTCATGGTAAATAACGGCTGGGGAATGAGAAAAGTAACCTAATTGATGGCTGTAGGCCAATACCAAAAGTTCAGGTATTATTATTTGGTAAAATCAGCTACTCTAGCATATTTCAGGCAATGTAATAGTTGATTAAGATGGTTTGGATTACTGAAACAGATACTCATACTGGAGAAGAAGAGGTTCTAACAGGGCTGGTCCAAGAGATTGTGCTGCCTAGGTCCCAAAAAAAAAAAAAATACGCCCACCAAAAGGACCCAACATCTATTATTTTATATAAATATAAAATGTAGAAAATATTATATATACTGTTATCTTCTTCTATAACTCACCATCGGACCCGTTTACCAAACACCCACTGTCTGTCCTCAGTCCTCTTTTCTCTGCTGCGGCCACTGCCCTAGAAGATCCAGCCTTCCCTGCGTGAGATGGAGTGCGCTGATGTCTGACGTCATTGCGCAAACACGATCACGTGAGGTACGCTCCTCGGAGGAGACACTCCGCCTCCTCATACTCATCAGTTTGCAGTACAGGCGACCGTACGAGACGGGGAAATGACGCCCGAAACACGCCACAAACTGATGACACACAAAACTGCTAGAAAAAAAATCTTAGGAGTCAATTTGCTCCCCCTCTCAGATTGCCACCTGGGTCCAATGGACCCAGTGGGACCCATGGTAGGGCCGGCCTGGGATCTAAGCAAGGTTCCCAAAATGCTTGTGTGATAATAGTGCCGAGTTGGCCTAGGTAAGCCTTGAAGCTCCTTAAGAAGTAAATCATGGCAAGCCAAAGTCTCGGTTGGCCAGTTGGACCTACAAAATCCACTAAGACATAATAACATTTGCGCTTTGGACAAATGTTTTGATAAAATAGACTATGCTTTCACATTGTTGGCCATTTTGTGTATATGCTAAGGATTTTTTTATGGAACAAGGTACCCTTTTTTAAGTTATTTATTGATGCATGCTTGTTCTCATTCACGGGTTTCATCCATTCAGATATTTTTATTAAATTATTTTTTATTCAGATATTTTTATTTAATGAAGAGACATTTGTGTGCATGGTACGTGCTACTTACCATGCAGCAACAGATTCTATTCAAATCAGTCATGTGAAATAATGGCTGTAAAATGAGAAGAGGAACCTAATTGATTTATGTAGGCCAATATCAAATGTTCAGATATTATTATTTCAGATACTTTGGTAAAATAGGCTACTCTAGCATATTTCTGGCAATAAAAACAGAACGGGTCACCCTCGCCAAGGACCACCTTTATAAGTGAAAAACTTTTGTAAAATGCTGAATGTAAAACGTATTCTGGCAATGTAATAGTTGATTGGGATGGCTTGGATAACTGAAACCTGCTGGAGAAGAAGAGGTTCTTAGCAAGGTCCACAAAATGCTTGTGTGATTACAGTGCCCAGTTTGCCTAGGTAAGCCTTGAAGCCCCTTAGAAGTAAAGCATGGCCAGTCAAAGTCTTGGTTGGCCAGTTGGACCTACAAACTCCACTAAGACATGATAACTAGGGATGATCGAACTTTTGAAAAATTCGGTTCGACCAGAACACCTGAACTTCCCGAAAGTTCGGCCCGGATTTCAGAATCCCATTGAAATCAATGGGACCCGAACCTCGGTAATAAAAAAACACCATTTTGAAGACCTAAAACCAAATAAATGCCCCTAAAAAGTGCCTAGGGTTCTGGGTCATGCCCCAGGGACTATTAATCACACAAAAAAAGTTCTTAAAAATTGTCGTTTTTGATAGAGAGCCAATTATTGAAAAAATTATTGAAAAAAAAAAATGAGATTTCCTTGGATTTATTGTCTGGGGGGGTCTAAAAAGTGTACCTGTGAAGTTTCAGCTCTGTAGCATGTCCAGAAGCAGAAAAAAAAAGATCGTTTGTATTAGAATTGCAGTAGAGCAGGGTAGTGGCTCCGCAATTTTCACACCCGGCCGTTTTTGTTGCAGGCGTTTATTGGGCTTTTTTGTGGACGTCTTTGGAGGCAGGCATTACATCTGAACTTCTGTGTAGGGGTATATATATACACACACACACATATATGTATATATACACCTACACACATATAGGTGTGAAAGTAGCAGAACCCTATGCCTGCGCTAATGAAATTATTTGCAGGCATAGGGCTTCGCTCCTATCACACCTATATGTGTGTAGGTGTATATATACATATATGTGTGTGTGTATATATACCCCTTTGCACTTTGGACAGATGTTTTGATAAAATAGACTATGCTTTCACATTGTTGGCAATATAATAGTTGATTAGAATGGTTTGGATAACTTAGAGAAGAACAAGTTATTAACTAGATCTAGAACACACTGGTGGGATCACAGTGCCAAGTTGGCCTGGGTAAACCTTGAAAATCCCTTGAAGGATTCAACCATGGCAAAGCAAATGAAAGTCTTGGCTTTCCAGGTGGACCCACAACCTCCACTAAGATAAGATGGCATTACCTTTGCAGTATAGGTTACTTTCATGTGTTTATTAAAACCCCTTATTGTCCAAGGAGCATAAAGCCACATAGATAAAAACGTATGATTTGAGAACAATGCTTCTTTCTCATCAATAAGCTTCTCTCATTCTTTATTTGATGGGAAAGGAGAAGTGGGTTGCTATTGGTCGCATAAGCTGATGTTTTTTCAGACAATGCAATCTTGTGGCGTTATTATTTTTGCAATTGTTATTTGTGTTTTTGATGAAATTTGAATGCCTGTAAATAGATGTGTATGTGTTTTTACTGAATTCTATTTTAAAAAATGTATATGCAGTGCTTCTGATAGCACTAACAAAGACATACTGTATTTATGTTAAAAAAAACATGCTTATGATTTAAAAACAGATGCATCTTTTATGTACTGTGTATATAGATATATATATATGGCTTTCTCTGCATGTACTCAGAAGAAATAAAAATATTTTTCTAAATAAAGTTAGTGGTATCATTTATTATTAATAGTAATAATTATTGTGATATAATATTAGTGGTAGTATTAATGAATTATTACTATAATGCGAGTTATTCTTGCAATGACCCAGTTCTCCCAGAGAGATGCATTTATTGAGACTTCACAAAAGTCAACAGAGGTACATGCAAGATGGAGAACAGGACATTTCTTTCACCTTAACTTAACCTTAACTTCGTAACTTAGCCAAAAACATTTCTAATATACCTTTATTTTCCCCATTGGGGACCAGGATAAGCAATTTGATTGGCCAGTTTTATTAGGCCTTTGATCTGCTTTTGTCTTTCTGGGTGGATAATGCCCCTTTGGCTATGGACAACTGCAGTCATAAGAGCCTTCAGGAAATGTCCTAATTTGCATTCTTTGACTACTAATTAGGTTGGCTCTTCAAAGGCTGAGGTGGTCTTTTATTAAAATTAACATAGCACAGGGTCATTATCTGCCCCTTTGATATGTAAAGGTCAACCTGGTTTGGTCAGTCTCTGTTCTGGTCAACAAGTCCCCTTTGAAATGCCGCCTGATTAGATAAATATCTATTCCCAAATACCAATGTGGCCTTACCTTACTTACTTTTTGATGTGTTAAATAGACTTGTCACTGGCCTGTCCCATTTGCCTGAGTATGTGAACCCATCACACACTATATGTATGCACATATTATAATATATACAATATATACAATATATACACACATACATAGACATATATATATATATATATATATATATATATATATATATATATATATATATAGACATATATATATCTATATATATATATATATATATATATATATATATATATATATATATATATATATATATATATATATATATATATATATGTCTATATATATATATATAGATGGCCATAACATTTACTACAATAATAATATTTGCAATATTATAAAAATAATACAAATATTATTATTATTATTATTATTATTATTATTTTTATTAATTTTATTAATCATATTCACAACACCAATATAGTAGTAATATCCATTGTGTTGGTGGTAGTAGTAGTAGTGTTGAACAAATCAGCCATTGCAAAAAATAAAATTTCATCCAACTGTAGCTCTTATCCACATACAATGCTGTATTAGAAAACTGCACATCTGTTGGCAAATTATATATTTAGCATGTACTGTAAATAATGCTGTAACAGAAAATAAAAGAAAAACACCAACTACGCATAACCTGACATTCGAGTTTAAATGTTTATCTGAACTGGATTTCTCCTTTTCATGTTTGCATAGTTGATAGTATCACTACACTTACTTCTACAAGAACTTCTCTGTATACTATTTTTCTAAGAAGTAAGACTTAAAAAAAAAAAAAAGCCCACTAAACAAACCTATTTTCCTTCCCTCTGATCTTTCCTTCCTCCTACAATCCCTGTTTTCCTTCCTTAAATATATACCCTTACTTCCCTTATCTTTTCCATCTATTTGTTCTTTATCCCGTTATAAATGGAACAATATGCCTTCCTTCCTTCTCTTCTTTCCTTCTTATCTCCTTCCTTTCCTACCTTCTTCTTTCCATTTTTATTTCCTTCCTTCCCTAACTGTATCCCATATAATATTCCTTATCCTTTTCCATCATAAACTGAACAATATTCCTTCCTTCCTTTTCTTCACCCCTCCCTTCTCTCCTTCCTCCCTCCCTTCTTTCTTTTTCTTCTTTCTTCCATTTCCTTCATTCCTTCCCTTCTTACCTTCCCCATCAATCCTTCCTTCCTTCCTTCTTTCCTTCCCCCATCAATCCTTATTTTCTTTCTTTCTTTCTTTCTTTCTTTCTTTCTTTCTTTCTTTCTTTCTTTCTTTCTTTCTTTCTTTCTTTCTTTCTTTCTTTCTTTCTTTCTTTCTTTCTTTCTTTCTTTCTTTCTTTCTTTCTTTCTTTCTTTCCTTCCTTCCTTCCTTCCATTACTCCTCCCTTCCCTTCTTACCTTCCCCATCATTCCTTCTTTACCTTGCTTCCTTCCTTTCTTCCCTTCTTACCTTCCCCATCAATCCTTATTTTCCTTCCTTCCTTCCTTCCCTTCTTACCTCCCCCCATCATTTTCTTCCCTCCTTCCCTTCTTACCTTCACCTATCATTCCTTATTTTCCTTCCTTCCTTCCTTCCTTCCTTCCTTCCTTCCTTCCTTCCTTCCTTCCTTCCTTCCTTCCTTCCTTCCTTCCTTCACTTCCTTCCTTCCTTCCTTCTTTTCCTTCATTCCTTCTTTCTATTCTTCCTTCCTTCCCTTCTTACCTTTCCCCATCATTCCTTCTTTACCTTCCTTTCTTCTTTTCCTTCCTTCCTTCTTTTCCTTCCTTCCTTCCCTTCTTACCTTCCCCCATCGTTCCTTCCTTCCTTCTTTTCCTTCCTTCCCTTCTTACCTTCCCCCATCATTCCTTCTTTTCCTTCCTTCCTTTCTTACCTTCCCCATCATTCCTTCTTTTCCTTTCCTTCTTACCTTCCCCCATCATTCCTTCTTTTCCTTCCCTTCTTACCTTCCCCCATCATTCCTTCTTTTCCTTCCTTCTTTCCATAAATATATACCCTATACAGTATATCACTTATCTCTTCCATCTCTTTGTTCCTTATCACATTGTAACCTGGACAATAAGCGTATCTTTTCACTCCTTCCTTGCTTTCATTGTTTCTTTCCTTCCTCCTTCATTCCACATTTCCTTCCTTCCTGCCTACTTTCCTTTCTTCTTAAACCCATTTATGACGAGCGTACGCAGACATGCGGCCACTGGATTGGACTTTTTTCCCTGGGGCCACATATTTGCGTATCTCTATTTGTGTTGGGAGCTCGGCACATGACGTACTCCCAGCACAGAGACCAGGGGTTTTATCAAGAGCCCCGGGCCCAGTACTAATTATCGGGACCCAGAACTTCAAATCCTGGGTCACCTGATCTCTGTGATAGCCTCTGATTGGCTATCATAGTGATCAGTCACTGTGAAGCCCACCCCCGTGTTTTCTCTCTTTGAATGGAGGCGAGAGATACATTGTATCTCTCTTTCTCCCCTTGCAGAGAAAAAAAAAGTGTGATTAAAAAAAAAATGTAAAAATGTTCTTTGGTGGATGGCTATAGTAGTAGCAAGAAATATACAGCAACATTTAAAAAAAATGCTTTTTTCACTATTTTGGGCCAGTTTTCTCTTGATAATAAAACAAAATCAGGGGATATCCATTGCCATTTATCACCAAATGAAAGCCTGATTTGTCTGAAAACAAACGTGGTATAATCCACCGGGATACACAAAGTAGTTGTGATGATATGTACAGTTTTACTAACACATGTTAAAGGGGTTAAATATATACCCTACACATTTCTTTATTTTTTCTTTCCTCTGTTCATTACCCTGTGATACACTGAATACTACGCCTTTCTTCTCTTCATCCCTCCCTTCTTTTTTTTCTCCCTTCCTTTTTTCTTCCTTCCATTGTTCCCTTTTTTCCTCCCTCCTTCATGCCTTGTTTTGCTTTCTTACTTAAATACAGTATATACCACTTATCTTTTCCAGCTCTTTGTTCTTTATCCCATTGTAAAACTTTCTCTTTCTTTCTTTCTTTCTTTCTTTCTTTCTTTCTTTCTTTCTTTCTTTCTTTCTTTCTTTCTTTCTTTCTTTCTTTCTTTCTTTCTTTCTTTCTTTCTTTCTTTCTTTCTTTCTCTCTTTCTTCCCTTATCTTTTCCTTTACAATGGTATTTATTCTGTTATAAACTTTAAAACGTGCCTTCCTTCTTTTCTTCCCTCCCTTCTTTCTTCCTTCTTTTCTTCCCTCCCTTCTTTCCTCCTTCCTTCTTTTCTTCCTTCATTTTATTTTTCCTTCCCTTTCCTTCTTGCCTCTCCTCCCTTCTTTCTCTTCATCCCACCATTTTTTCCTCTCTCCTTCCATTCCTTCACTTCTTACCTCACATTTTGCCTTCCTTCCTTCCACCATTCCATCCTTTTCTTCTTTCTTTCCTTCTTTCTTTCCTTCTTTCTTTCCTTCTTTCTTTCCTTTCTTCCTTCATTTTATTCTTCCTTTCCTTTCTTTCCCTCCTGTCTTCCCTCCCTTCTTTCCTTCCTTCCCTAAATATCATATATATATATATATATATATATTAGAGATCGACCGATTATGGGCAAAGCCAATATATTGAGGGCCAATATGCACTTTCCCCGATAGATAGGAATCGGCCTCTGAGGTTACCGACATAGTTGATATTTCGGGAAAGTGCTTGTACCGCAATGATGCCTGCAGCTAGAAGCATCACCCCGGTACCGGCGTCCATAGCTGATGATTGGCTGTCTTGTAATGACAACCGATGCGACTAAGTAGCCGCTCGCCTGTCATTACAAGGAGCGGGAGGGGACAACCCCCCCCCGCCTTCTGCGGCTCGCCCGGGTCACCCGTCCCACCGGGAGACCCAGGCAACCAGCATGCACGGCCGCCGCAGAGAAGTCCCGATCAAAGCCACATTCGGCTCTGATTCGGTCTCCATGCAAAAACCCTGGCGCCAGATTAAAAAAAAATGACAGCATTCAAAACAGCCAAACTTGATGTTTTGAATGCTTTTAGGTGCAGAGGAGAGGTTTGGGGTCCTTTAGACCCACAGATCCCTCCACAAGAGTACATGTCAAATAAAAAAAAAAAAAAAAATGTTTAAATGTACGAAAATATCGACCCATTTCGGCCGATACCGATACGCGATGACCAAAATATCGGTATCGGCAATGAAAAACGATATCAGTCGATCATTAAAATATATATGTACATATACATATACATATACACACACACATCTCAAAAAATTCAAATATCATCAAAAAGTTAATTTATTTCAGTAATTCAATTCAAAAAGTGAAACTCATATATAAAAGTGATATACTGTATTACAAGCATTTATTTATTTTAATTTCGATGATTATGGCTTACAGCTAGTGAAAACCCAAAATTCTGTATCTCAGAAAATTAGAATATTACATAAGACCAATAAAAAAAGGATTTTTAATACAGAAATGTTGGCTTAGTGAAAAGGATGTCCATGTACAGTACAGAATGCACTCAATACTTGGTCGGGGCTCCTTTTGCCTGAATTACTGCATCAATGCGGCGCAGCATGGAGGCGGTCAGCCTGTGGCGCTGCTGAGATGTTATGGAAGCCCGGGTTGCTTTGATAGCGGCCTTCAACTCATCTGCATTGTTGGGTCTGGGGACTCTCATCTTCCTCTTGACTCTTGACAATACAGGCGGTCCCTGGGTTACAAACATCCGACTTACAAATGACTCCTACTTACAAACGGGAGAGACAACAGGAAGTGAGGAGAAATCTCCCCCTAGGAAGGGAAATTCACTCCTGTAAGAGTTCTCATGGGAAAAAAAGATGTCTCCACCGAAGCTTTATCACCAATCCTTGTCTCCACAACAACCCAAAATTTTCAAAATACAGTTGTCACAGGGACAGAAAGTGAGGTAAAGTCTTCTGAACAGGGGTACAGACAGCAAAACAAATGGTACAGGGGTGTTACCCCTTCCCTATGCTTTCCAAAAAAAACTAAAAAATATTATTTTGGCTGGGGCTACACTTAAAAAAATGTACCTGTTCCGACTTACAAACAAATTCGACTTAAGAACAAACCTACAGTCCCTATCTTGTTTGTAACCTGGGGACCGCCTATACCCAACAGATTCTCTATGGGGTTTAGGTCAGGCGAGTTTGCTGGCCAATCAAGCACAGTGGTGCGATGATCATTAAACCAGGTATTGCTACTTTTGGGAGTCATCCAGCCCTGAACTATAGTAACCCTGACCCAGATTAGGACTCACAGGTTTAAAGCAAACCCTTTACCCTCGTTTTCAGCCAAGGAAGCTGCCATCTTGGCCTGTATAATCTACAACTTCCATGATGCTACACATGTAATGCGTTATGACACCAGCCATTGGATGGTTTGACAAGATGGTGGAGAGCACAACCAATGTGACAGCTAACATTTCTGGCATGCCAGGCATTTTAATTGTTTTTTGAAACTATTAAATTGATTGGTTTATTTACGCTTTAAACATGAGTCAGAATATTTAATATAATCCTTATCTTTTCCTTTCCTCTGTTCTTCATCCAGCACAGCTGGAGTTAACTCTCTGCAGAAGACACTCATTTTGCGCCAGCCGGCGTTTTGGCATTAATTATTTTCTACAAGGAAGTTGTGACTTCTCGACACAGTCAATAAAAATTATTTTACAAGATTTGTAGTTCCTGTCCCAGTCCAGCTGGATCCTCTGATACAACGGATGGATTCTTGATCTGATAAAAATTTGTCAGCATGGTCTATTGATTTTGAAGGGCGAGGATTTTCTGCTCAAGGCCATTTTACAAGAACTTACATTTGACATTTACATCTGACATTTTCAAAACTCCAAACTGGCCGCTTACCTCTTCACCCAAATCAGGTCCCAGATGTAGAAAACAATTTTCTCCACAAAACGGTGACCAGCGGCAGCCATTGAATAGGTCACATGATCCCTACTGGAAGCGGCAATTATAGATCAAGTATTTTGGAATTTTATATTTCTTAGATACTATTTGTTGTATGTTATGCCGGGATTTGAATATTTACTTTGAGCTTTAATTTTTCTTTTGCGCTTAAAATGCACCACATCCCTTGAATTGCAAATATAAGGTAACAGGGGGAGTTTGTGGGACTTTAAAGGTGCACAGTAAAGAGTATATTAAATATAATGATGGAGAAAAATAATTTTCTTTTTATAAAAAAAATATATAATTTTATTTAATTTAAGTACACATGTATATCTTTAAAAACCATAAAGGAAAAAGAAGGAAAGAGAAACACTTGGTGGTGTCAGCTCAACATGTTTCGCAAAGGAAAAATGGCTTCCTCAGGAGACTTATACACATCTTTACAAGTGAAGTTCTGTATACAATAGAAAAAATACATATAAGAGTCTTCAAAGAGCATATTTTTAACAGATAAATTACATAAATTACAATAATACTCATTCATTAATAGCAAAAATAATGAGGTATACCTCGAAAGAGTTGGACTGTGCCTTCTATTTGTAAAAAGACTGTAGATACACTTCCCAGATATGTCAGAGAGCGAAGGGGCCTCCCACCTCCAGTGAGGCCAATCACAGAGGAGGGAAAGTCAAGACAGGGGTGGAAAACCTAATTATAATAGAAATTACAAAATCTCAGGATTTGAAGATAATTAAATCCATAAGTATTGGTGTAGTGGTGTTCCCCTTTATCCAGATGCAGGTGCAAGTCCCTTTAACTCGATTCCCCACAATCCTCTGGGCTCCAGGTGCTGGGTCCTCATTCGATCGGTCTGGTGTGTGGGCCACCAGCAGTGAGCACAAGAGCACGCAGCATCTATCCAAGCCCCAGTCACTGGAGAGGACTCTGTTACAGTCCATGTGGAGAAGTTGTCCAAGCAGTCGGTTGGTCCTATCTACGGCCCCCAGAGCCTCCTGACCAAAGTCAGCATCAGCAGTGCCTGTGTGAAGTCTGTGCCAGCCGGAAATCCCCTCAGCTCACAGTCTGCTAAATGAACGATCAATCTCTGGGAACACGTGAGTATCTTCAGATTTTTATCCTATCTGTAAACTGAACTCAGAACACTCTGCTGCCATCTAGTGGCCATTACTAGAACTGCAATAGA
This sequence comes from Pelophylax lessonae, assembly GCF_965119305.1. Classification (NCBI taxonomy): domain Eukaryota; kingdom Metazoa; phylum Chordata; class Amphibia; order Anura; family Ranidae; genus Pelophylax; species Pelophylax lessonae. Next base: position 205,969,890 of record NC_138779.1, on the reverse strand, counting down.
ATTGTTTTCACATGTTTTATGAATGTTTCTCCCTTCCTCATATTGCTGTTTTGTACTGCAAACCCCTGTTCACATGATCTCCTGTGTAATCTACATTCCACATTGTTAAGTAAAGTAGAAATTGCACATCACCACTGGTCTGATCATTTGGCTGATACCGTTACATAACATTAGTATATAGGTTATATTGTCATTTTGCTTTTACCCTTTAAAAGAAGTATAGTGACAAAGGCTCAAGCAGATTATCATAGGAGCAATTTGATGAATATCAAGGGAAATACTTGAATTGTTTTTGAAAAATATGAAAATTCGGGATTTAGGATTTCAATAAGTTATAAATAATCAAATGCCATAGGTGACAATTTACATTTAGTTTTCTTACTTGTTTTTGCCCTTTGAATAAGGTATGTTGACATAGGAGGTATATTGGCACAGGATTTCAATAATCACTGTGCAAGCAGTCTAGTGGATGTCTAAAGGAATGTCCTCTCACATCATCCGAACATATTCAAACAATAAAGGGATTGCATATGATTCACTCCAAAGCTAAAAATAGATACATGAATAAATGGTCAATATTTGATGTCCCAACCTATCCGATTAAGGGTAAAGGGAGAAAAGAAAAAAGAAAAAATTCCAAATACCTGTAAACGTAGGAGAATATATATAAGGAAGTTCTCTCGATAGAGGGAATTCCCCAAATAGAGAGTTTCCACAGCTGCTTGGCTAGAAGATAAAAATATCACATAATGTAATCCAGGGGTTTAAAAGAACAACAGTTCCTAAAAGTAAGGGAAGCATTAAATGAGGGCCATCCCAAAAAGCTTCCCTTATAAATTAGTGCTCTTGATCATTGCAATAGAAGTGGCCATATATCGATTGTATTTCATAGGTACCTGTAAATAGCGCTTCCCTGTCTCACCACACAGTCTGACTGATTGTCAGCGTGTGGCTGGTATTTATCTTCCCTCCTCCACTCCGGTGGCGTCTGACATCACCTCCGGAGTGAGAGCAAAGTGTTCACCCATCTATTGTATCCCCTCTGGGAATAGAGCCTGATCATTGGATACAAGGCTCATGTGACTCCAAAGCCCGAGCATGCCGCGGTGTGCATACGTCTGCTGAAGCCGGAATCCACATAGAACTGAAGGGAATCTTGTACTTTTTATAGAACAAAAATAGAAAAAACGCCCAGATGAACCACACTGAGGATCCCTTTAGGATAAATATATAAAGTCCTTGACTAGATATTTGACTTAAGAATATAAATATTTGTTGACATTACCAAATTTTAAGATAGAAGGAATACTTTCCCTCATCAGATTAGAATTAACAATTTTAAAGAGCAACTAAAATCCACAAAGGGAAATTTATTTCATTGATGTAAATTATTAGAAATAATATGCAGATCATCATATGGGAATATGATATAGGAGGGGAAAGGGTACAGATGGAGGAAGAGGGGCGGCTCAATCACCTTCGACCACAAGGATAGGTCATATGGGGATAGAGCCGCGGGTACTCATATGATAGCCTATCTTGGCGGGTAGACTCCCCAACTCATCCCCACAGGAGGGAAACAGTCTTCAAACATAAGATACATAATTGTTGTCTTATAACTATCTTATAATTAGATAATAAGGCTGAATGTCATAGAAACAAAAAATAAAATAAAAAGGAGAGAAAGAAACAGAAAGAAAAATAATTTACAAAAAAGGTTTAAAGCTAATTGCATCATTGATGCCAGGATATCGTGTGGTGGAAAAATTGAAGATCCACTTAGTTTCTTTTTGCAGCAACGCCTTGTCAACACTGCCACCCCTTTCATTCAAGGGAATGTGTTCCAAGGCAAAAAATGTCATTTTATTGTCATAAAAATTATGATAAAGACCCATGTGGCGCCTGATAGGACTGTCAAACTTTTTATTTAGAACCAATTTGACATGGTCTCTAATGCGATGGAAGAAAGGTATTTTCGTCTTGCCTATATAGAAGGCTTTACAATCACATTGCATATAGTAGTAGACCACGCCAATGGTTTCACAATTGGCATGGAATTTAGGTTTGTAGAAACTTCCAATTGGCAGATTTAGCTCTCCCGCATTTAGCACATACTTGCAAAATTTGCATTTTCTACATGGGTAGGTTCCAGTTGGTTTATGATGATGTTTATTGTGGGGAGTGGTATAATGACTACGAACTAATTTATCTTTTAAGGATTCTGATCTTTTGAAGGTGATTTCAGGGTAGTCCTTTATATGCTTGGCTACTTTTTCATCTGCCTGAAGGAGGTACCAAAATTTGTTTAGAATAGAACGCACCTGGGTGTGTTGACCAGAATAACGTGTAATTAACCGAATACTTGTAGTATCAGTTCTCTTTGTACCTCTGTAAATAAGGGAGTTCCTATCCTGGCTTTTGGCTTTGTGATATGATCTTTTTAGACAGGACTTGGTATAACCTCTTGCTAATAGACGTTGTTGTAAATCTCTTGCTTCAATTTCAAAGTCCTTTCCCTTGGTACAATTTCGCTTGAGGAAAAGATACTGACTGTAGGTAATACTTGAAATAAGGGGCTTAGGATGGGAGCTCCCTGCATTCAATATTGTGTTCCCCGCAGTCTGTTTGCGAAACAATGTGGAACCAACAGTACCATCTTCATTGATATAAATTTTTATATCCAAATTTTCTTGACTATACAGTAGGTAGTGGTAAATTTTAAATTAAAGTTGTTGTTATTCAAGATGTTCAAAAATTCTAATAATTGAGCAAGAGGTTTTGACAAGATTAGAAAGATATCATCTATAAATCTCCTCCAGATGAGGGTCCCAGACACAAATTCCGAGAAATCCTCTCTGGAAAAGAGATCTCTCTCCCACCCCCCCAGGTACAGGTTGGCATACGATGGGGCACACTTGGTCCCCATCGCCACCCCCTGCACTTGGAGGTAGTAGGAGCCTTTGAACAAAAAAATGTTGTTGGTCAAAATAAAGCCCAGGAGTGAAACAACAAACTTATTGTATCTTCCTGCTGAGTTTCCTCTTTCTGAAATGAATTCCTCTACAACTCTAATCCCACAATGGTGTGGGATAGAGTTGTAGAGGGTTACAACATCTATACCAATGAGCTACGCGTTTGTAGGAACAATAATACCATCTAGTGCTCTGATTAAGTCACTAGTGTCTTAAATGTGGGATGGCAAAGCAGTGACATAAGGCCTTTAGGTAGTTGTCGACCAATGAGCTGGCGGGTTCAGTTAGACTTCTATTGCCTGACACTATTGGTTGGCCTGGTGGTTTTTTTCAAACTTTTATGGACCTTGGGCAAGGCATACATAGTAGGTGTTTTTTGGTGTTTGACATCAAGGAAATCAAGGGTTTTTTTGTCTATTATTGCTTTAGAGAAGGCATCAGAGATAAGCTGTCTGAATCTCGCAATAGTTCTCTCCAAATAGGTCTCTGAGACCTTGCGATACCAATCATGGTTATCCAAAATGTCAAGAACCATGTATTCATATTTAGTGGCGTCCATAACAACCACATTCCCTCCTTTGTCGACTGGTTTTATTATTATATTTGGATTTTGTTGCAAAGAGTTGACAGCCAATCTCTGAGTCTCACTCAAATTGGACACAGATTGTTTTTTTCCATTTTGTGCGTTTAATTTCCTTGACTACTTGTTGTGTAAAGGCCCAGATATTGGGGTTTGCCTGTAAAAGCTGGAAGGCTTGAGATTTTGGTTTGTAAAGTTGAGGAGGTGGAAAAACTGGTACTCCTGCAAGGTCACTATCTGGAAATAAGGAGGGTATATCCTCCTCTAGAAAGGGCCATCCAGAGGATCCACCCTCCTTCCACAATTCCATAAGGTCACTTAAAGCTTTCATCTCCTCCAGAGAGAATTCCCGCCTAAGAGTAGGAGGGGAAGACTCGCTGGGGGGACCATTGCTTTTATCATAGATAACTTTAAACATACGTTTTCGTGCAAACAGATGAATGTCCTTAATCAAATCAAACTTATTAACATTCTGAGTAGGAAAAAAGGTAAGGCCTAGGGCCAACACATGTAGTTGATCTTGAGTGAGGGTTTGAGATGACAGATTAATAACCTGCAAAGTTTCTGGGTGGTTGTCAGTCATATTATTGGATAGTTGCTAACTCGATAGTCCTTTAAAAGGTTGAAAAATTGGTGCTGTATGTATATCACTATTGGTGGTGTTAATGTGACTCACCTTAGAAGTGTTAGTGGTAGATAGAGGAGATAAAGAAGCACTTTTGGAAACCAAATCACCAGAACTGTGCGTAGATTGAGGAACGGTGGTACAGACATTAGAAGAGCGGGAAAAATGACGCTCAGTGGAAGGTCCCGAGGTGCGTTTAAACAGCGTATTTTGAGGTCCTTCTCCCTCATTTTTACGCTTTTGTGTTTCTTTTCCTTTTGAGTGGTGCGATAGGTTGACCTGTGAGGAAGAAGTGGATGATAGAGAAGAGACATCAGAGTCATTAGAATCAGCATTAGACAGTGAAGAATAGGTAGTACCTTTATGGGAATTTCTTATGCGTCTGTTGGTTCTTTCTCGTGACCATTTATAGGCCTCATTTTGCTCATAAGCTAATCTGTCTCGTGAGAATTTATTTTCCTTCGTTTTAAGGAGGTCCCCCACAAAACATTCTAGTTGTTTTTTCATGACTGATTTTCTCTGGGAGAAAGATGGTTCGGAATAATGAGGGGGAATTATCAGCATAGAATTTTTTTCTCTTTATCAACAATTTCAAGATCTTTTGAATATTGCTGGCAAAGTATATCCATCATTTTAAATGAGCATAGTTGAAGGTTATTTTCCCACTCGGTCTTTAGTTCGGCATCTACTTTTTTTTATAAGAGGGAAGATTTTTATGCGTAAGCCCCAAGGAGTCATTTTTCCTTCAATGTATTTTGAAAAGTATTTCTTGTTCCAAAATAATTTGGATTTCCTTTCTAAGAGTCTGCGTAACCTTAAGAAAAAATGATCTAAAGTTATAGAAGAACTTTGGGCTTGATGAAACTGGTCCATCATCCCATCAAAGGCCTGTCCACAATATCTCGCCTTGTTAGTAGCTATGTTATTCAGTAAATGACATCCAGCTAATTAGAAAAACACAAAGAAAATTATTTTCAACAAAAAAAGGACAACAATCAAAACTTATTGTTAAACAAAAAATATACATACAATATAATAAGATTTTTCTCCAGCAAAAATGGGTATCCGTGGGGAATAAAACCCCTATATAAATTTTAATTTTTCTTTTTGCCAGAGAGCGCTTAAAATGCACCACATCCCTTGAATAGCAAATATAAGGTAACAGGGGGAGTTTGTGGGACTTTAAAGGTGCACAGTAAAGAGTATATTAAATATAATGATGGAGAAAAATCATTTTCTTTTTCTAAAAAAAAATAAAAATACATCATTTTTTTAAATTTAAGTACACATGTATATCTTTAAAAAAAATAAAGGAAAAAGAAGGAAAGAGAAACACTTTGTGGTGTCAGCTCAACATGTTTCGCCATGCAAAAATGGCTTCTTCAGGAGACTTATAGACATCTTTAAAAGTGAAGTTCTGTATACAATAGAAAGAATACATATAAGAGTCTTCAAAGAGCATATTTTTCACAGATAAATTACATAAATTACAATAATACTCATTTATTAATAGCAAAAATAATGAGGTATACCTTGAAAGAGTTGGACTGTGCCTTCTATATGTAAAAAGACTGTAGATACAATTCCCAGATGTGGCACAGAGCGAAGGGGTCTCACACATTCCAGTGAGGCCAATCACAGAGGAGGGAAAGCCAAGACAAGGGTGGAAAACCTAATTATAATAGAAATTCCAAAATCTCAGGATTTGTAGATAAATAAATCCATAAGTATTGGTATATATGTTATATTGTCATTTTGTTTTTACCTTTTAAAAGAAGCATAGTGGCAAAGGCTCAAGCAGATTATCGTAGGAGCAATTTGTTGAATATCAAGGGAAATACCTGAATTGTGTTAGAAAAATATGAAAATTTGGGATTTAGAATTTCAATAAGTTATAAATAATCAAATGCCATAGGTGACAATTTACATTTAGTTGTCTTACTTGTTTTTACCCTTTGAATAAGGTATGTTGACATAGGAGGTATATTGGCACAGGATTTCAATAATCCCTGTGCAAGCAGTCTAGTGGATGTCAAAAGGAATGTCCTCTCACGTCATCCAGACATATTCAAACAATAAAGGGATTGCATATGATTCACTCCAAAGCTAAAAATAGATAAATTAATAAATGGTCAATATTTGATGTCCCAACCTATCCGATTAAGGGTAAAGGGAGAAAAGAAAAAAGAAACATTTCCAAATACCTGTAAACGTAGGAGAATATATATATAATATCTATCGAGAGAACCCCCTGATATGTATTCTCCTTATATATATATACATATATATATAACTCGGCAGGAAGGTACAATAAGTTTGTTGTTTCACTCCTGGGCTTTATTTTGACCAACAACATTTTTTTGTTCAAAGGCTCCCACTACCTCCAGGTGCAGGGGGTGGCGATGGGGACCAAGTGTGCCCCATCGTTCACCAACCTGTACCTGGGGGGGTGGGAGAGAGATCTCTTTTCCAGAGAGGATTTCTCTGAATTTGTGTCTGGGATCCTCATCTGGAGGAGATTTATATATGATATCTTTCTAATCTGGAAAAAAACTCTTGCTCAATTATTAAAATTTACCACTACCTATAGTCAAGAAAATTCGGATTTATATCAATAAAGATGGTACCGTTGGTTCCACATTGTTTCGCAAACAGACTGCGGGGAACACAATATTGAATGCTAGGAGCTCCCATCCTAAGCCCCTTATTTCAAGTATTCCCTACAGTCAGTATCTTCGCCTCCAGCGAAATTGTACCAAGGGGGAGGACTTTGAAATTGAAGCAAGAGATTTACAACAACGTCTATTAGCAAGAGGTTATACCAAGTCCTGTCTAAAAAGATCATATCACAAAGCCAAAAGCCAGGATAGGAACTCCCTTATTTACAGAGGTACAAAGAGAACCGATACTACAAGCATTTGGTTAATTACACGTTATTCTGGTCAACACACCCAGGTGTGTTCTATTCTAAACAAATTTTGGTACCTCCTTCAGGCAGATGAAAAAGTAGCCAAGCATATAAAGGACTACCCTGAAATCACCTTCAAAAGATCAGAATCCTTAAAAGATAAATTAGTCCGTAGTCATTATACCACTCCCCACAATAAAAATCATCATAAACCAACTGGAACCTACCCAGGTAGAAAATGCAAATTTTGCAAGAATATGCTAAATGCGGGAGAGCTAAATCTGCCAAATGGAAGTTCCTACAAACCTAAATTCCATGCCAATTGTGAAACCATTGGCGTGGTCTACTATATGCAATGTGATTGTAAAGACTTCTATATAGGCAAGACGAAAAGACCTTTCTTCCATCGCATTAGAGACCATGTCAAATTGGTTCTAAATAAAAAGTTTGACAGTCCTATCAGCCACCACATGGGTCTTTATCATAATTTTGATGACAATAAAATTACATTTTTTTCCTTGGAACACATTCCCTTGAATGAAAGGAGTGGCAGTGTTGACAAGGCATTGCTGCAAAAAGAAACTAAGTGGATATTTAATTTGTCCACCACACGATATCCTGGCATCAATGATGCAATTAGCTTTAAACCTTTTTTGTAAATTATTTTTCTTTCTGTTTCTTTCTCTCCTTTTTATTTTATTTTTTGTTTCTATGACATTCAGCCTTATTATGTAATTATAAGATAGTTATAAGACAACAATTATGTATCCGAATTGTTTGTAAGATTGTGTCTCCTGCAATGTTTGAAGACTGTTTCCCTCCTGTGGGGATGAGTTGGGAAGTCTACCCGCCAAGATAGGCTATCATCTGAGCACCCGCGGCTCTATCCCCATATGACCTATCCTTGAGGTCGAAGGTGATTGAACCGCCCCTCTTCCTCCATCTGTACCCTTTCCCCTCCTATATCATATTCCCATATGATGATCTGCATATTATTTCTAATAATTTACATCAATGAAATAAATTTCCCTTTGTGGATTTAAATTGCTCTTTAAAATTCTTAATTCTAATCTGATGAGGGAAAAAATTCCTTCTATCTGAAAATTTGGTAATGTTAATAAATATTTATATTCTTAAGTCAAATATCTAGTCAAGGACTTTATATATTTATCCTTTAGGGATCCTCAGTGCGGTTCATCTGGGCGTTTTTTTCTATTTTTGTTCTATAAAAAGTACAAGATTCCCTTCAGTTCTACGTGGATTCCGACTTCAGCGGACACCCTGCGCATGCGCACCGCTCCATGCTCGGGCCTCGGAGTCACATGAGCCTTGTATCCAATGATCAGGCTCTTTTCCCGGAGGGAATACAATAGATGGGTGAACACTTTGCTCTCACTCCGGAGGTGACATCTGGCGCCACCGGAGTGGAGGAGGGAAGATAAATACCAGCCACACGCTGACAATCAGTCAGACTGTGTGGTGAGACAGGGAAGTGCTATTTACAGATACCTATGAAATACAATCGATATATGGCCACTTCTATTGCAATGATCAGGAGCATTAATTTATAAGGGAAGCTTTTTGGGATGGCCCTCATTTAATGCTTCCCTTACATTTAGGAACTGTTGTTCTTTTAAACCCCTGGATTACATTACAGTATGTGCTATTTTTATCTTCTAGCCAAGCAGCTGTGGAGACTCTCTATTTGGGGAATTCCCTCTATCGAGGGAACTTCCTTATACAGTATATATTCTCCTACGTTTACAGGTATTTGGAATTTTTTATTTTTTATTTTCTCCCTTTACCCTTAATCGGATAGGTTGGGACATCAAATATTGGCCATTTATTCATGTATCTATTTTTAGCTTGAGAGTGAATCTTATGCAATCCCTTTTTTTGTTTGAATATGTCCGGATGATGTGAGAGGACATTCCTTTTGACATCCACTAGACTGCTTGCACAGTGATTATTTAAATCCTGTGCCAACATACCTTCTATGTCAACATACCTTATTCAAAGGGTAAAAGCAAGTAAGAAAAATAAATGTAAATTGTCACCTATGGCATTTGATTATTTATAACTTATTGAAATTCTAAATCCCGAATTCTCACATTTTTCTAACACAATTCAGCTATTTCCCTTGATATTCATCAAATTGCTCCTACGATAATCTGCTTGATCCTTTGTCACTATACTTCTTTTAAAGGGTACAAACAAAATGACAATATAACATATATACCAATACTTATGGATTTATTTATCTACAAATCCTGAGATTTTGGAATTTCTCTTATAATTAGGTTTTCCACCCCTGTCTTGGCTTTCCCTCCTCTGTGATTGGCCTCACTAGAGGTGGGAGGCCCCTTCGCACTCTGCCACATCTGGGAAGTGTATCTACAGTCTTTTTACATATAGAAGGCACAGTCCAACTCTTTCGAGGTATGCCTAATTATTTTTGCTATTAATGAATGAGAATTATTGTAATTTTTGTAATTTATGTGTGAAAAATATGCTCTTTGAAGACTCTTATATGTATTTTTTGTATTGTATATAGAACTTCACTTGTAAAGATGTCTATAAGTCTCCTGAAGAAGCCATTTTTCCGTGGCGAAACATGTTGAGCTGACACCACCAAGTGTTTCTCTTTCCTTCTTTTTCCTTTATGGTTTTTAAAGATATACATGTGTACCTAAATTAAATAAAATTATATATTTTTTATAAAAAGAAAATCATTTTTCTCCATCATTATATTTAATATACTCTTTACTGTGTACCTTTAAAGTCCCACAAACTCCCCCTGTTACCTTATATTTACTTTGAGCTGTTATAATTAAGCAGGAACAGCTTGAAATCCGTTTTAATCAAAGAGCTTTGATATTTCACTCTGTTATGCATAGTCAGGAGCTGGGAGACAACATAGGCAACCTGCATTGAGGTCAGGCAGTTGATGGGCACAAATGCCTAAACCTCAACAAGCTCCAGAATCTAGCTGTGCAAAATTGGCCACACACATTTGCCCTTAGGACAGGGACTTTGTTAGAACTACAGAACCAACTGTCCTGCAAGCGCCTGTCAACCGGGCTGCCCGTAAATGCCCGTTATGGGCAGCCGATGCCCGTAAAAAAATGGTTGCGGGCCAACATCGTAACGGCGCATGCGCCGTTCCGACGCCTACCGGGCTCGGGAAAGCTCGTACGAGCTCGGCCGGGTGAGCGCATGCGCAGTTACATAATGGCGCCGCCTGGTGCCATTAAAACCTAATTATACCAGATAGTATATTTAGGTTTTATTGTATTTATTTACACCTTGCACTTTATTTATATTTACATATTAAATTTTTTGTATGGTCACACCTGAGCACATTTGACACTTTAGAATTGCAGGAAATTGTGATGAGAATTTTAAACTTTAGGCAGAAGTAGTGCAGCTGAATGGGAGAATTATTCCAACTCTGCTACTTTGGCCCTAGGTTTGAAATTCCCTTTTCAATTTCCTGTAATTCTCTCTTTATTGAGTAGACCCTATAATCTGATGATAAGTAGGCGGAGATTAATTATGCGGAGTGGGCAGAGCTTCAGGGAAGTGGGTGTGGTAAGTAATTGATAGCTGTGCTACAAAGTGTTCATCGAAATTTTTTTCAAATGTTGGCAACAATGCACTCCCCTTCCCTCATTCACATCATACAGCTAAGAGGTGTTCTGTAGTCCAAAGAGGAGAACAGGGCAAATAACAATGGGGCAGATTTTGGCAGATCTGGCTCCCCCCCATGCTGTATTTTATGCTTATTTTATTATATATATTTTTTTCTAAAGTCTTCTGGTTGGTCATACTTAGTGAAGCCTAGGCTCCTCTGATCCCAAACTTCTTCATTGGTGGACAGCTCTTGGAGATGCAGAGAGAGGTATTGACATGATGATGAAGATGCTGCTTTCTGTATGAATACAGCTCGCCATAGTGGTGCCCTTCAGTAGGCGGGGCCATGACACCTATTCATACATAATATGTCCTCTGTCCTCTACTGAACGTCATTGAACCCAGAAGACTGAGGACACCTTATGGCAGAATAGAAGTACTGCAGGGGGACAATAAATTATAGGTTAAGCTGTTTTTTTTTTACCTTGTCTGGGGGCCAAGTTCTGTTGTAATATAGTTACCTCTTTTCACAGTCACCTGACATGATGGCTCCTCTTTTTCTCCCAATTTTCTCTAGTGGTGGACAGTCCTGGGAGATGCAGAGAAAGGCGCTGTCTACATGAATAGACAATTAATAAAGGATGCCTTGGCCCTTCTGCCTGGAAGCGCAGTTCAATTAAAAAATGCCTGAAATTGAGCTTGGAAAACCTTTACATTTCCTTAATTTAGAGTTAACCAATAAACGATAATTCCAGAAGTATTCCTCCCACTCAAGACTTGTGAGGGCATTCCAATTATGTATTATGCATTTGGCATTTACATGCATTTTCCTAGGTAAGTATAATTGGGTTAGGGTGGAGGTAGCTAAATGAGAAAAGAAGAAAGTGGAACTTCTGCTTATCTGTCTCCCCCCCCCCCCTCCGATGCTACATTTGACACCTTTTGGGGGGAGCGGGTACCTGTTTTTGACAGGTACCCTGTCCCCACTACCGTCAAACCTCGCCCCGGCGAGGTACGGCAGAAGTATGGCCCCCTCCTTCTCCTTCCCCTGCTGCCAGGCCAGTAAGAGAGCCCAGCTTGGCTTCGTGCATGCGCAGTAGGGACCCTTGCGGCTTCACGTCTGGATTCCCATACCGTACTGGCAATGTCGGGAGCAGTACCCAACAGCCGATGGAAACATGGGCTGCGGTGCCAACATTGCTGGATTCCAGGACAGGTAAGTGTCCTAATATTAAAAGTCTGCAGCTACAGTATGTGTACAGTATGTGTAGCTGCTGACTTTTCATTTTGGAGGGGGACATATTTTGTTAAAATATATATATATATGGATCTGAAACTTTGGGTGCAGCAGATTGGATCCATTTTGTTTATATATATATATATATATATATATATATATATATATATATATATATATAAAACTGAATCCAAGGATTGCTGCACTCCTAAATGCAGCAATCCTTGGATTTGTTTTTCCATATATGGCCTTTGGGATGGCCTAATTGCTTGCACTGAAAGAACACTGTGTGCCATTCACCTCACCTGTGAATATATATATATACATACACACACGCATACCGTATATATATACATATATACTGAATATACTACATATACTCGCTCATCCATGTCTTTATGGACCTTGCTTTGTGCACTGGTGTGCAGTCATGTTGAAACAGGAAGGGGCCATCTCCAAACTGTTCCCACAAAGTTGGGAGCATAAAATTGTTCAAAATGTCTTGGTATGCTGATGCCCTTCACTGGAAATAAGGAGCCAAGCCCAACCCCTGAAAAACAACCCCACACCATAATCCCCCCTCCACCAAATGATTTGGACCAGTGCACAAAGCAAGGTCCATAAAGACATGGATGAGCGAGTTTGGGGTGGAGGAACTTGACTGGCCTTCATAGAGTTCTGACCTCAACCCGATAGAACACCTTTGGGATGAATTAGAGAAGGAGACTGCGAACCAGGCCTTCTCGTCCATATCAATGTCTGACCTCACAAATGCGCTTCTGGAAGAATGGTCAAACATTCCCATAGACACACTCCTAAACCTTGTGGACAGCCTTCCCAGAAGAGTTGAAGCTGTTATAGCTGCAAATGGTGGGCCAACCCAATATTGAACCCTACGGACTAAGACTGGGATGCCATTAACCACTTACCGCATACTAACGTAGGTCTACGTCGGTAAACTTTGCGGTAGTGTACCGGGATGATGCCTCTAGCTAGAGGCACCATCCCGGTACCGTGGTTTAGAGCCGACGGTTGGCTTTCCGTCGGTACCGACCGATGCGGCTCGGGAGCCGCTCGATCGGTACCCGGGGGGCGGGAGTGGACGTCCCCCCCCCTCCCGCCGAATTCCGTGGCTTTGCCCGGGGCTCCCGTCCCACCGGGAGCCCCGAGCACCCAGCCGTCACGTCCATCGGCTGGATGGAGTCCCGATGAATGCCGGAAACGGCATCGATCGGGTCTCCGATGACCTAACCCGGAGGCGGCGTCCATGACGTCACTTCCGGGTTACTGTGCTGCAAAAGGCGGCAAATTTGAAAAACGGCTGTATGCAAAAATGCCGTTTTCGGCGTTTTGCATACAGGGAAGTGTAGTGGAGGGGTCTAGGGTCTTTTAGACCCTCGATCCCTCCATAAAGTGTACCTGTCACTACATATTGGTGTCACAAGGGATGTTTACATTGCTTGTGACAGCAATAAAAGTGATCAGATTTTTTTTTTTTTTAAAAAACTTTAATAAAGTTAAAAAAATAAATAAAATAAATGGGAAAAAAAAAATTTAGCCGCCCCCCGTCACCGTTAGCTCGCGCACAAAAAAAAACGTATACGGAAGTCGAGCCGCAAATGAAATCGCTGTTCAAATGTCGCGATCCCACGGGGGGGCGCAATTTTAAACCGTAACATGTTGGGTATCTATTTACTCGGCGTGACATGTTCTTTCACAATATACAAAAAAAATGGGCTAACTTTACTGTTTAGTATTTTTTAAAATTAGTGAAATGTGATTTTTCAAAAATTTTCCAAAAAAATGGCGCTTTAAAGACCGCTGCGCAAATACCGCGTGATAAAAAATATTACAATGACCAACATTTTATTCTCCAGAGTCTTTGCTAAAAAAATATATATAATGTTTGGGGGTTCTAAGTAGTTTTCTAGGAAAAAATACTGGTTTTAACGCGTGAACAAAAAGTGTCCGAAATAGGGCTGGGGCTTAAGTGGTTAAAGTTCATGTGTGTGTGAAGATAGGTGTCCCAATACTTTTAGTTATATAGTTTTTACATATATACAGTATATATACTGCATATCTATCTATCTATCTATCTATCTATCTATCTATCTATCTATCTATCTATCTATCTATCTATCTATCTATCTATCTATCTATCTACTGTATAAATATATATAATCACATCTCTCTTTGTTCTTCTGTTACTGATCTTTTAATATCTCTTTGTTCCTCTTATGAGTCAATAATAACTGTTAATAATAACTGTGAGCCCAGATGCCAGACTTCTCTTTGCTAACTGCTAATTCTACATAAAAACTTAAATAATGTCTACAACTGATACAATATTCAGGAAGTGACAGTTATTTATATACAAAACACTTACTAATAGCGGAAATGAAGCCAATGCTAAAAACATCCACAATTTTACATGTAGATAAAATTTAGGGGCTTGTTAAAATTTAAACTAGAATCAAAGGCAAAACTTTTATTTTAAAATTGGATAGAGCAAGGAAAAGTCATAACTATTTTTTGCCATTTGTGTCCCATTTGGGAGATTTCTCTTCACTTCCTTTCCCATAGATACAACAGGAAGTGAGAGGAAATCCCTACAAAGTGAGGGGATTCCTGGCTGTCACCAGTGGAAAATGTCACCTCTGTGCCTGTTCTAGTGACAACCCAAAATTTGGAATTTTCTTTCACTTTCACACTCGGTGATAATTGTAAAGGGGACCAATTGATAGGGTGAATCTCCCTAATGGGGATACAAACAGCAGTAAAAACCTGCCAGGGGTTCTAATCCCTCTTCACTCTGTCCAAAGCAAAAAAAGCATGGGCCATGCTGCGGCATGATCTCTCACTCACTGTGTCCGGATGGCAGATCAGTGTACCGCCCCGCTGGCTGTGCCATGTGATCGCTGTGACCAATTGTACACAATGGATGGTTTGGATTTATGCCAATCATTGTGTACTATTGTGTTGATCCCTGTGATTGGTCAAAGTGATCACATGGTACAGATAGGGCCAATTACAGCCCATCTGGACCCTGTGATTAGCTGAGGCCAATCACAGCCCATCTGTACCCTGTGATTAGCTGAGGCCAATCACAGCCCATCTGTACCCTGTGATTAGCTGAGGCCAATCACAGCCCATCTGTACCCTGTGATTAGCTGGGACCAATCACAACGAATTACAACAGTAAACACCGAAAGAACAGATTTCATTTAGAAAAAATAGTTGCTTATAACAGTGAAACTTACTGTTATAAGCAATCATTGTGCGTAAAAAAAAAAAAAAAAGAAATACTGATCACCTTTAAAGGAGTAGTACAGCATTACTATGATAATATTGTATTACTCTGTTCATAGTAAAAAAAAAAAAAAAAAAAAAGAAAAATCCTAAAAAAAGTAATAAAAAAGAAAAAAAAATGTAAAAAAATTGGAAAAAAAAGTATTAAAATGTATGTACTGTCAGCAGTCAGTTTCCCTGATCACCGTCACACCAGTTATATGATTTTGCTGTAATGCTCTGGTGACAGTATGTTAAAAGTGAAAACTATTTATTTATTTCATTTTCCAAAAAATTGTGACAAAAATTGACAACTTCAAAAAACTCGCCATGCATCTTACTAAATAAATTATAATAAAAAAAAAAAAATATATATATATATATATATATATTATAAATATATATTAATATTATATATAAATATAACTAAATAAAAAATAAATAACTAAAATAAATCTTGGATTATCTACTTTCCAAAAAGTATTTTTTCATTTATTTAGCAAAAAAAAAAGAACAGCGGTGATTAAATACCACCAAAAGAATAAAAAAAAAAAGTTATCCTTTAAAAAAAAAAAAAGGGCAGTGCCAAATAGCAAAAAATGTCCTGGTCATGAAGGGGGTAAAATCTTCTGGTGCTTAAGCAGACCCAACACGGGTTATCTATTATACGTGTCTTATTGGCTGGAAAGCAATGGTCCGACAAAGGCAAACTTGTCATTTTTACCGAATTTAACACTGACCACAAAATCGGCAATGTTCAGGCGATAGGCAACTACTGCCATATATCTTTCCAACTGACCAAATGGATGAGGACAGTTCCCGTTAATGCTGTGAAATGATCTGTGTGAAATGGCCGGCGTTACGTCCAACGGGACTTCATCAGCAGGGGTCCCGTTAGACGTAACGCGTACGGGAGGTTGAGCCTTTGGTTCGTCACCTGCTGCTATCCTCATCTGACCGTCGGAAGCGGCTGATCTGGCTGCGATACTGTGTTTATCAAGGAGAGTGTACTTTACGCCTACCATCTAGCTATTCATGTAAGTGGAATTTTATTTATGATTAATAAATGTGTTTTAAAATGAAGTGCACTTCGATTTGTCCTTTATATATCTGGTGAATGGTCGATGAAACGGGTATAAGAGCTGGATCCACAAAGGAGGCTTCCTTTACGTGTCCTGGGAGTTGGAGTGTGCCACTAGTTGAAAAGACAACCCCTGTAAGGGAAAGCGTTTCTTGACCTGCTGGTAGTACATAGGTCATTTATTTCAGGTGAGCACAGTGGATGTCTCACTGGTGGTGGTTTTGCCTATCAGCCTTCAATTTCTGCACCGGATGGACTGTTTGGCACTCCCTGGTTTTATCTATGGACTCTCCTTCATTTGATTCTTTATTGCACTGCACTATTTATGTATTATGATCTTGATGTGATATTAGTGATTTATCCTCAGTGTTCAGCTTGCAATTTTTAGGCTATATAAATTTTATTCTGTTTGCGCTGACTGTATTTTTTAAAAAAATGTACGTAAATGTTGTTGGTAAAATTATTAAAGTGTTTAAGAAGTGTATGAGATTTCTAACAATAAATTTCTCCTATGTGCTCCTGTTTGGTCTTTTATATTTATTAATAAATATGTTATAGTGCAGGGGTCAGGAGATCATAATGCACAGAAGGCAGGGGTCAGCAAGCATAACGCACAGAGTGCAGGAGTCAAGAGTGCGTAACACACAGAATGCAGGGATCAGGAGTGTGTAACGCACAGAGTGCAGGGGTCAGGAGATCATAATGCACAGAGTGCAGGGGTCAGGAAAGCATAATGCACAGACTGCATGTGTCAGAAGATCATAATACACAGAGTGCAGGGGTCAGGAGTGTGATACACACATACACTGCAGGGGTCAGAAGGGTGTAATGCACAGAGTGCAGGGGTGAGGAGATCATAACGCACAGAGTGAAGGGGTTAGGAAAGCATAACGCACAGTGTGGAGGGGTTAGGAAAGCATAATGCACAGAGTGCAGGGGTAAGGAAAGCATAACACACAGAGTGCAGGGGTTAGGAAAGCATAACACACAGAGTGCAGGAGTCAGGAGGGTGTAACGCACAGAGTGCTGGGGTCAGGAGATCATAACTCACAGAGTGCTGGGGTTAGGAGAGCATAATGCACAGAGTGCAGGGGTCAGGAGGGCGTAACATACAGAGTTTAAGGTTTAGGAGTGCGTAATGCACAAAGTGCAGGGGTCAGGAGTGTTCAATGCAGGGATCAGGAGTGTGTAACACACAGAATGCAGGGATCAGGAGGGTGTAACGCACAGAGTGCAGGGGTCAAAAGTATGCAACGTACAGGGTGCAGGGGTGGGGAGTGTGCAACGCACAGAGTGTAGTGGTCAAGAGTGCGCAACGCATAGAATGTGGGGATCAGGAATGTGTAACGCACAGAGTGTAGTGGTCAAGAGTGGCAACGCATAGAATTCAGGGGTCAGGAGTGCGTAATGCACAGAATGCAGGGATCAGGAGTGTGTAACGAACAGAATGCCAGGATCTGGAGGGCGTAACGCACAGAGTGCAGGTGTCAGGAGATCATATCTCACAGAGTGCAGGGGTTAGGAAAGCATAATGCACAGAGTGCAGGGGGCAGGAGGGCGTAACACACAGAGTGCAGGGTTTAGGAATGCGTAACGCACAGAATGCAGGGCTCAGGAGTGAGTAACACACATAATGCAGGGGTCAGGAGGGTGCAACGTACAGCGTGCAGGAGTCAGGAGTGCACAACGCACAGAGTGCAGGGGTCAGGAGGGTGTAAGGCACAGAGTGAAGGGGTCAAGAGGGTGTAAGGCATAGAGTGTAGGGGTCAAGAGGGTGTAAGGCACTGAGTGTAGGGGTCAGGAGAATGTAAGGCACAGAATGTAGGGGTCAGGAGGGTGTATGGCACAGAGTGTAGGGGTCAGGAAGGTGTAAGACACAGAGTGCAGGGGAGAGAGCTGCATAACACACCAAAGGCTCTGGGCATCCATTTGCAAAATATGGGACAAGCTACACCCTGTATTAAAATCATTACAGAATGCACCAGTTTACTTTGAAATGTGGAACCCTCTCATATTATACAGGATGGGGGAAACCCTTAGAACAGGAAATGTGTTACTAGTAGGATCAAGAGGTAAAAATAAAGGAAATAAAGCCTGGTAACAAGAAAACGAATGCAGCCACCATATGAAAGGACTGGAAAGCTGCAGTATAATATATTTCTTCTTTTTTTTCTTTGGTTTAGTGACAAACAAGATGTTATTTCTCTCTTTCCTGTCTGTATCTATAGTAAGACACTGCAGCTTCATTGCTAAATGTCTAAGTTAATTGCTCAATGTCGGTTAAGATAAAAATCAGTTACAATGTATGCCCCTACAGAACGTTGCATGCTGCACGTTCAATAAATCATTATGGATATTAACTGTCTTTAAAGCTGACATATCAAGTACAGTTAGGTCCATATATATATATTTGGACCCCGGGACACATTTCATATTTTTCTCTCTCTTTGCCACCAGAATACAATTAAAATGAAACAATCCAAATGAATTTGAAGTGCAGACTTTCAGCTTTAATTCAAGGGGTTGAACATAAATATCAAGTAAAAATTTTAGGAGCTGCAACCATTTTTATACATTCCCCCCATTTCCAGGGGCTCAATTGTAATTGGACAAAGGAATAAAATCATAAATAAAATGTTCATTTTTAATGATTTGTTGAGAATCCTTTACTGGCAATGACTGCCTGAAGTGTGGAACCCATGGACATTACCAAAGATTGGGTTTCCTCCGTTCTGATGCTTTGCCAGGCTCTAACTGCAGCTGTCTTCGCCGTTCTTTGTTTGTGGGTCTTCCTGCCTTTAGTTTGGCCTTCAGCAATTGAAATGCAGTCTCCATTAGATTGAGGTCAGGTGACTGACTCGGCCATTGCAGAATATTTTACTTATTTTCCTTCAAAAGCTCCTGGGTTACTTTTGCAGTGTGTTTTGGATCATTGTCCATCTGTACTGTGAAGCGCCGTCCAATCAACTTTGCTGCATTTGGCTGAATCTGGGCTGACCATATATATCTCTAAACACTGCAGAATTCATCCGTCTGCTTCTGTCTTCTGTCACATCATCAATAAACACCAATGACCAGGGGCTGACTGGCAACGTTCAGCCCAGGGGGCAGGTACAAACCAGAGGCCCATGGTGCAGCACTTGGCACCCCTCCCTCTCTCCCTCTTCCTCGTCTCCTCCTGACGCCCATCCCAGGCTGAAGCTCCGCTCCAGGTACTCTCTTCTCACTGGCCGAATCCAGGTTCCCGACCTGGCCAGCGGGTAGCAATTGGGGGGAGCTGGGACAGCTCGGTTGGGGCTGCCTGAGGGAAGAGATTTTCCAGTGGGGCATGGAACCGGCCTCTGCTCAGACACAGTTTACACCATCCATTCTGGGGAGAGGCCTGCGCTCTGTCCTTGTCTTCATCCCACACTCACTAGATCAGCAGTGGGGACTTTTTTGGTCTTTTCACAGGAATCCTTTAGGCGTGTCTGTGGCAGAAGTTGTGCAGCCTTTTTACAGGGAATCAAAGCGGCCCGGGGGGGGGGGGGGGGGGGCAATTGCCCCCCTTCCCCCTGGCCCAGTCCTCCGCTGCCAATGACCCAGTGCTACTGGAAGCCATGCATGCCCATGCCATCACACTGACTCCACCATGTTTTACAGATGACGTTGTATGCTTTGGATCATGAGCTGTTCCAAATCTTCTGCGCACTTTTTCTTCCCGTCATTCTGGTACAGATTAATCTTAGTTTCATCTGTCCAAAGAATGCTTTTCCAGAACTAGTGTGGCTTTTTTAGATTTTTTTGTTTTTTGGCAAAGTCTAATCTGGCTTTTCTATTCTTCAGGCTTATGAATGGTTTGCACCTTGTGGTGAATCCTCTGCATTTACTCTTGTGAAGTCTTCTCTTGATTGTAGACTTTGACAATGATACGTCCACCTCCTGGAGAGTGTCCTTCACGTGTCTGGATGTTGTGAATGGGTTTAACTTTACAATAGAGAAGATCCTGTGGTCATCCACCACTAATGTCTTCCGTGGACGTCCAGGCCTTTTTATGTTGCTGAGCTCACCAGTGTGTTCTTCTTTCCTCAGAAGGTACCAAACTGTTGATTTGGCAACTCCTAATGTTGCTGCTATCTCTCTGATGGATTTGCTTTCTTTTTTTAAACCTGTATTGACTGTCCGTTGCCTCAATAAAGAAGCATCATTATATTTGTTGGAGTGCGGCCATTTTCGTCGGTATTTTAGTTTTTGAAGAATACAATGGCCTGTTTCACTTGTATGGACAGCTCCTTTGAACGCATGATGTAGGTTCACAGCAATAGATTCCAAAGGCAAATACCACACTTAGAATCAATTCCAGAACTTTTATCTGCTTAATTGATGAAGAAATAACAAAGGAGTAGCCCACACCTGGCCATGAAACAGCTTTTGATTCAATTGTCCAATTACTTTTGGTCTTCTGAAAAAGGGGGATGGATATTCTTAAGGGCTGTATTTCCTAAACCCTTCCTCTGATTTGGATGTACATACCCTCAAATTAAACCTATGCCTTTCAGCCCATATCCATTATATAACTAGAGCTTGAACATTTTTTGGCAAAATACCTGAAAAATACTAAAACTGTGCCTGTGTCCAAATATATATGGACCTAACTGTATGTTAAGTAATGTGTCCGTCTGACACTTCCAATTTTTTTTTTATGCCCTCTGTATCTAATTTTCGTGTGTTTTATCTGATTGATTAATATTTGTATTTCCACATTGTTATTTTCTTTTATTATTATTATTTTTTTTTTTTACAAAACAAGGTTGCTCTTTATTGAAAAAAAAAAAAAAAGAAGAGAACATACAGGATATAAATGGTTTTATTATTTGTATGTCACATTGTGTTCTATTGTTTACTAGTGTATATAACATCAAATACGTAGATCCTGAAGAAGCCCCAAATCGAGCGAAACGCGTTGATCCAGATCCTTTTGCATCTGTATTTGAACTTCCTGTTAAGTTGGGTCGACTATATATGTTTGTGATAATGCTATTGCTTTACTGACTAATCTAGAGGATTTTTAATATTTGATGTATTAATAAATTATGTTTTATTTATTTGTGGATTATTATATCATTAGCAATTATTACACAACCTGTTGGGCACTTAAAAATCCAGTTTTTTTCCTGCCATCTCCTCCAAGGGGAGGAGAGGGTGGGGCCTCCTGTATAATTTAGCTCTTTTTGGGGATAGTGCCACGATGTACTTTCTAATACAGAGTCTTCCTTTACCTATTCATTCCCGACACTTCCAGATATTTATTACAGACAGAGATCACAGTACTTCCCCGACAATGCCTCCATCTGTTTTTTCCATCTTTGGGGCCATATATACAGAACAACAGGTATTTGGCGGGATAGTGCCAGGAGCAATGAAAAGATAAATTGAATATAAAATCTACAAAGTTTATTCAATACATGGTTAAAATCAGCCCATTAAAATTGTTTACACATGCCAGATGTATGTTGCAAAGGTGGTTATAATGTAGTGTCTGATCCCAACATGTTTCACCGGAATTGGCTTCTTCAGGGGATTTGAGGACCACTACTAGTCAACAGACTATAACAAAACCAAAATATACATGCAAACAAAATATAATTAATGATATGATAACAAAGTACAGTGCAAGATCTGATTTCAAATATATTTTTGTTTGTTTGACAATTTAAAACATTTTATTTATAATATTTATTTATTTTTTCTCTGTATTCCAGAGGCTGTTTTTTTATTCTTTTTTATTTTGATTGTGACTAGCAGCAGAGGACTAGAACCTCCTCTTGCCACTGTTTCCTTGTAGACAGGCTGGGAGAGAGCTGGGTCATGTGACAGCTGCACATCGATTAGAAAACAAGGTACTTAGATTTTTTTTTTTCATTTAAAAAAAATGACAGTGCCGTCATCCACATACGAAAATAGAAGAGGACTTTTTTTTGCTATTCGGCACTGAGCTACTTTAACTGCGCGGTCATGTAACACTCTACATAAATGAAATTTAAATACATTTCGTTTTTTTCACACAAATAGAGCTTTCTTCTGGGGGTATTTTTATTTTTAATTAGATAGATGGAAAAATGTATCAAAGGTTAAAAAAAAAAAAAAAAAAAAATTCACTCTCTGCTATGTAACATATTCAATAACAAATAATTGAAAAAAATCGAAAGTTTGCTGTTTTAGTTTTCTTGGATGGACCTTTGTGTGTTGCTCCATCTATTATCTTTTCTTTGTGATTATGTTAAAGCTATTTGCACTGTATGCTGCTCTTCACTATATTTGTAAACTGCAATTTGTCCTTTAATAAAACATTTATGGAAAAAAAAATTTAAAAAATCTAATTTCTTCATCAATTTTAGCCAAAATGTATTCTGTTACGTTTTTGGTAAAAAAACAAAAAAAAAAAAAACAAATCCCAATAAGCCTATATTTATTGATTTGCCTGATAGTAGCGTCTACAATCTATAGTATATATACTGGAATTTTTTAATACTACCAATGGCTGCAATCAGCGACCTTTATTGGTATCGCGATAGAGCGGCGAACAATCTGACACTAACTGACACTGGGGGAAACTGACTAACTGCCAATGACATCACCAGTGACACTAATATAGTGATCGGTGCTAATAATATGCACTGTCACTGTACTAATGACACTGGGCA
Organism: Pelophylax lessonae; assembly: GCF_965119305.1. NCBI lineage: Eukaryota > Metazoa > Chordata > Amphibia > Anura > Ranidae > Pelophylax > Pelophylax lessonae. The sequence continues at coordinate 205,946,883 of NC_138779.1, read as the reverse complement.
GGAAGGGGTTAACAACTGGGGTGATCAGGGGGTTAAATGTGTTCCTAACAATGGGGTTTATTTACTAAAGCTGGAGAGTGCAAAATCAGTCTCACTTCTGCATAGAAACCAATCAGCTTCTAACCTCAGCTTGTTGAGCTAAGCTTTGGCAATAAAACCTGGAAGCTGATTTGGTTTCTATGCAGTAGTGAGCCTGATTTTGCACTCTCCAGCTTTAGTAAATAAACCCCAATGTGTAATGTGTGTAAAGTGTGCTGCTTTTACTAACTGATCGATCAGTTTCTTATCCCTGCTTAGCAGGGATGAGAAACTGAGAGACCACTCCCTATGTACAGAGCTCTGTGTTGTTTACCAACACAGAGTTCTGGGCTGTGATTGGACACAGCCGATCAGCAGGTCCTGGCCGTTAATCATTGGCTAGGATTGTTAACAGTCTCCTGCTGTGTACAATCCCAACAGGAGCCGGGCAGGGGGCGCGCATTGCGTGTGCCCTAAACCGGGAAGTAGGTAGCGACGTACCGGTACGTTGCTTTGCAGCAACTCGCCTGCAGTGGTTTGCGGGAGGTTGTTACAGCAACATTTTTTTCCCTTTTGGGATAAAGATTTTTACATACATAAATAAATAAAAGTTGACCATTTTAATCACCCCAGCCAGTGTTGAATGGTCTCATTCATGTAAACTGATACATTCTGCTGGAGAGCTTGAGCTTTTCAAAAATTGCACAGTTACTGGCTGAATCAACAGTAAAAAATAGAAGACAGAAAACCTTAAAAAAGAAAAAGAATGCAGCCGTCACATCTAGGAAATGGTAACCTGCAATATAATAAATGTTCGCTTTTGGGTTTAATACCAGTTTAACCACTTACAGACCACCAGCCCCAGTTTTACGTCGGTCCTTTGACATTAAATACCGGGGTCATGGCAGCAAATAGCTGCCATAACCCTGGTATTTTTTTAAATGGAGGGCGGTCCGCTTTAACATAAGGGTGTTCTCAGCAGCAGATTCGCCGCGGGATAACTTTTATGGGCGGCGAGAAAGGTGCCCCTCCCTCTGCTTTCCCGATCGTTTTCGCTGCTTACCGGACCCGTCGGTAGCGGTGAAAACGATCCGGTCCGCTCTCCTCTCAGGTAGCAATTTGACTGAGGGCAAGATGGCCCCCACTCCACTCTATGGCCTCGGAGGACCGGAGCGACGTCATACGTCGCTTCCTGGCAATGGATTTAACCACTTACCGACCGACCGCCGCAGTTTTACATCGGTCCTTTGACGCTAAATACTGAGGTTATGGCAGCAGATAGCTGTATTTTTTTCAACGGCAGGTGACCGGCTTTCAGATAAGGGTGGTCCCAGCGGCAGATTCGCCGCGGAATCCCCTTTACGGTGCAGCAGGATAGGTGCCCCCCCCCCCCTTACTGGACCCAGCGGGGAAAACAATCTTGTCCCAGATCCTCAGAGACAGGATGTCGAGTGAGGGCAAGATGGACCCCACTCGACTCTATGGTCTTGGAGGACCAGAGCAACGGCAAACATCGTTGCCTAGCAACCGATTTAAATGGACGATTTTTTTCCAACACTTTTCTTTTATTTTTTTAGTGTAGATGTAAGATGTGAGGCTTTTTTGACCCCCAGATCTCACAATAAAGAGGACCTGTCATGCTTATTTCTATTACAAGGGATGTTCACATTCCTTGTAATAGGAATAAAAGTGATCAAATTTTTTTTTTTTTTTAAAAAAACAGTGTAAAAATAAAAGATAAAATTAATAGGTAAAAAAAAAAAAAAAATTCAAGCGCCCGTCCCCGTTAGCTCGCTCGCAGAAGCAAACGCATACGCAAGTCGCGCCCACATATGTAAACCTTGTTCAAACCACACATGTGAGGTATCACCGTGATTGTTATAGTGAGAGCAATACTTTGAGCCCTAGACCTCCTCTGTAACTCTAAACTGATAGCCTGTAGAGATTTTTAAAATGTCACCTTTAAGTACCAATGTTTGTCGCCATTCCACAAATGTGCGCAACTTTGAAGCATGGCATGTTAAGTATCTATTTACTCGGTGAAACATTATCTTTTACATTATAGAAAAAAATTGGGCTAACTTTACTGTTTTCTTATTTTTTAATAATAAAAAAAGTGTATTTTAAAAAAAAAAAATTGTGTTTGTAAGACTGCTGCGCAAATACGGTGTGATAAAAATATTGCAGCGATCTCCATTTTATTTTCTAGGGTCTCTGCTAAAAAACAAGCATATAATGTTTGGGGGTTCTAAGTAATTTTCTAGCAAAAAAAAAAAAGATTTTATCTTGTAAACAACAAGTGTCAGAAAAAAGACCCAGTCCAGCAGTGGTTAAATGTTCAATGCACACAGGATTTTAAGGTTCTATGCCTAGCGTAAGAGCTTTCCCAAATCCACTGTACGTGCCGCACACCGCCTGCCATACAAGTGAATGGCTGCACTTCTGGCCCGGAAGGATTTGCCCCCTTAATGACCAGGCCATATTTCGCGATTTGGCACTGCGTTGTTTTAATGGAAAATTGCACGGTCGTGTGACGCTGTACATAAATAAAATTGATGTCCTTTCTTTCTCACAAATAGAGTTTTCTTTTGGTGGTATTTGATCACCGCTGCGGCTTTTATTTTTGCTCTATAAACCAAAAAAAGAGTGACAATTCTGAAAAAAAAAACAATATTTTTCACATTCTGTTATATAACATTCCCAAAAAAAATTAAAAATCAAAATGTTTTAACATTTTAGGCCAATTTGTATTCTGCTACATATTTTTGGGGGAAAAAATTGCAATATTGATTGATTTGATTTTGTGCAAAAGTTATCGCGTCTACTAACTACGGGAAAGATTTATGTCATTTTTATTGCTTTTTTTTTTTTTACTATTAATGGCGGCGATTTTCGATTTTTAGTGGGACTGCTACATTGTGGCGGACAGATCAAACCCCTAAGTGACATTTTTGACACTTTTGGGGGGACCAGTGACATTACTACCGTAATCAGTGCTAAAAATATGCACTGTTAGTGTAATAATGACAATGGCAGGGAAGGGGTTAACACTGTGGGTGATCAAGGGGTTAAATGTGAGCCTAGGGCAGTGATTCTAACTGTGGGGGGCGAGGCTTGTGAAATGATCATAGAGACCAGTGATCCTACATAGAAGGATCACAGGCGCTCTGTGATCATTCCAGAGAGAAGAACGGTCGGCTGTGTTTACAACAGCTGACCGTCCTTCTCTCTCAGCGGGGAACGATGGTGGGTGGCCGGCGGCAATCTGAGCCACCTGCCCCATGCATCGGAGTCCCCGCTGCCGAGTGGGGGTGGGAGCGCGCCGGCAGCGTCGCACACTCGCCCCCTAGCTGCTGGCGCGCGACCGATGTATACCTACATCGGTTCGCGCAGGAGGGGCGTATAACTGCGGCAGGAGGTCCTTAACCAGTTAAATGCCAATACTTATTTGCATCAGCATTTAGCTGCGCATGCGCGTATTTTTCGAATGTGCAGCTCCATGTTTGAAAAATACGTTGGATGCGCAAATGTTGATGCAAAGCAGTATCATGGTTTACAAAACCACAGCCATTCACTTGTATGGCAGGCTGTATGCGGCTTAATTGGCGCGACGGGCGTGGAAAATCGCTGGAAAATTAGGCTAAGCATATAACATGCTCTGTGTGCATGAACCCCGACTAAATCCTTGTTTCAGGCCATTTAGGACTTTGTATTTTCTTACAAATCCAAGCAAGGAAATTGCTACAGTTCTAAAAAAAAAGTAAGTGTCTCGCTGATATTGAAGATAAGCCGACTTCCCCTTTTTGCTGTGCAAAGTGCTGTAAAACAGTCATTTCTCTTTTTATTTATGTGCTATAATCTTCTGTGCACCAGCTAGAATTTCAAAGCATGTTCCATGTCTGCACTGCTTGCTGGGATGACATAAAAGGCACGATCCATCAGTCTCTCACTATCTTCTGCTGGGATCTGAATTTAGGCATTAAACAGAACTCCCGTCAAAATAAAAGTTCATTGGAAGATTGAAAAACGGGGCATTTGCTGCCATACTGACCTTCAATCCAGAGCTATCTCCAGCAGTACTTCCTTTCTGCCACAAGATGTCCTTAGTCTTCCAGGTTGCATGACATCCAATATCATTCAACCTACACTATAGTACCAAAAGTATTGGGACGCCTGCCTTTACACGCACATGAAACTTAATGGCATCCCAGTCTTAGTCCGTAGAGTTCAATATTGAGTTGGCCCACCTTTTGCAGCTATAACAGCTTCAACTCTTCTGGGAAGGCTGTCCACAAGGTTTAGGAGTATGTCAATGGGAATGTTTGACCATTCTTCCAGAAGCACATTTGTGAGGTCAGGCACTGATGTTGGACGAGAAAGCCTGGTTTGCAGTCTCCGCTCTAATTTATTTTAAAGGTGTTCTTTCAGGTTGAAGTCAAGACTCTGTGCAGGCCAGTCAAGTTCCTCCACCCCAAACTCAATCATTCATGTCTTTATGGACCTTACTTTGTGCACGACTGGTGAAGAGTCAGTCAGGTAGACTGGTGAAGAGTCAGTCAGGTAGACTGGTGAAGAGTCATCCGGGCAGACTGGTGAAGAGTCATCCGGGCAGACTGGTGAAGAGTCATCCGTGCAGACTGGTGAAGAGTCATTCGAGCAGATTGGTGAAGAGTCTTTTGGGTAGACTGGTGAAGAGTCATTCAGGTAGACTGGTGAAGAGTCATTCGGGTAGACTGGTGAAGGGTCAGTCGGGTAGACTGATGAAGAGTCATTCGGGCAGACTGGTGAAGAGTCAGTCGGGCAGACTGGTGAGGAGTCATTTGAGTAGACTGGTGAAGAGTCATTTGGGCACACTGGTGAAGAGTCAGTCGGGCAGACTGGTGAAGAGTCAGTCGGGCAGACTGGTGAAGAGTCATTCAGGCAGACTGGTGAAGAGTCATTCAGGCAGACTGGTGAAGAGTTATTTAGGCAGACTGGTGAAGAGTCAGTCGGGCAGACTGGTGAAGAGTCATTCGTATAGACTGGTGAAGAGTAAGTTGGGTAGGCTGGTAAAGAATCATTCAGGAAGACTGGTGAAGAGTCATTCAGGCAGACTGGTGAAGAGTCAGTCGGGCAGACTGGTGAAGAGTCAGTGGCGCAGACTTGTGAAGAGTCAGTGGGGCAGACTTGTGAAGAGTCAGTGGGGCAGACTGATGAAGAGTCATTTGGGTAGGCTGGTAAAGAGTCATTTGGGTAGACTGGTGAAGAGTCAGTTGGGTAGACTGGTGAAGAGTCATTTGGGTAGACTGGTGAAGAGTCATTCACGTAGACTGAAGAAGAGTCAGTCGGTTAGACCGGTGAAGAGTCATTCGGGCATACAAGTAAAGAGTCATTCAGGCAGACTGGTGAAGAGTCAGTTAGGAAGACTGGTGAAGAGTCAGTCAGGCAGACTGGTGAGGATTCATTAGGGTAGACTGGTAAAGAGTAATTCGGGCACACTGGTGAAGAGTCAGTTGGGTAGACTGGTGAAGAGTCATTCGGGCAGACTGGTGAAGAGTCATTTGAGCAGACTGGTGAAGAGTCATTTGAGCAGAATGGTGAAGAGTCAGTTGGGCAAACTGGTGAAGAGTCTTAATGGGCTCAGCAGGTGTGCAGACCCAGGAACTCAATGCAGAAATGATAGGAACCTCTCATAATTGGCACAGCAAGTGTGTAGACCTGGGAAATCAGCATAGTGATGGTGAGAGCCCCACGATGCAGAGATAACACTAATAGAGTTGCCAAGAGATAGAAGAACTGGTAGGTGGGTTAATGTTCCCTCATCCACCAAAAATGGAAACATATGTGTTGTCTGTAATGTTTGGAATATGGGTAGACCTGCCTGGCACATGTGAACGTTCCTCACATTATTATTATTAGTAGTAGTAGCAGTATTTGTATTGTTTCTATTATACCAATGCCAGAAATGAGGATGGCGCTGGCACAAAGCCTATACCTAGTTCTGCAGAAATGGAATATATCATTTGTTAATAGACTCTGACTAATTGACTGCTACTTCCTCATTTGAAAACCACAACGGCATGTTTGGCCGCACGTTGCACTATCCACACTGTTTGTTTATTCAGTCTAACAACCCCTGTCAAAAAGTATAGACTAACCACTCATGGAAAATGTTCATTTAATTGTTAAATTGTGTAGAAAAAACTAATCACAGACATGCCTCAAAACTATTTTCATTTAACATTCCAACCTTCTGGCTTTAAGAAACACGGAAAAAAAAATTAAAAAGAAAGAAAACTGTAGTCAATGGCAACTGTTTTTGTAGATCAAGCAGAGGAAAAAAATATGGAATCACTCCATTCTGAGGAAAATATTATGGAATCACTGTGTACTTTGCAGTTCTAAAACAAACATCTGCATCAGATTACACTGCTAATAAAGTCTGCAACTAAAAAATAGTGTTTGCGCGCCTTGGTGAGCTGTTGCACCAACCTGATTGACCCAAATCATGGCTCCAACACGAGAGATGTCAGTTGAAACCAGAGTTGTATAAAGTACTCAAAACCCATACTTGAGTAAAAGTACAAGTACTCGATCAAAAAGTGACTTGAGTAGAAGTGGAAGTGCTCGATCAAAAAGTGACTTGAGTAGAAGTACTAAAGTATTCAACATTTTTTGTACTTAAGTATTGCAAGTAGTTTTTTTAAAAATTTTGCTACTCAAGTACTGAAAGTAAAAGTACAAGTACTGTGTTATGTAGTTATTAAAGAAAGAAGTCAAAAGTTTGAACATCATATTGTTTTTTATTATTTCAAATGCAGCTTTTATTTATACATACAGTAGCATTTATTTCCGTATGCGCTGATAATACACATGTTTTGAGCTTCATGAAACCTGCCATCTACTGTTCTGGCAGTGGTAATTTTATAATTGTAATGAGTAACTATGCAGCACAAAAAAAAAATATTGGAGTAGAAGTATTGAAATCATTGAAAAAATGTACTGAAGTAAAAGTGGAAGTAGGAGAAAAAAATTCTACTCTAGGAAAGTACAGATACCGCCTTTCTGTGCTTAAGTACAGTAGTGAAGTAGTTCTACTTAGTTACTATACATCTCTGGTTGAAACAAAGGAGAGGATTATAAAACTTCTTCAAGAACCCTTGGGGGAATCAAAAATGGAGAAAGATCTGGGAGTCTTAGTAGAGGATAGACTAGGCAACAGCATGCAATGTCAAGCGGCGGCTGCCAAAGCCAGCAGAATATTAGCATGCATAAAGAAAGGGATGTATTCCAGAGATAAGTCTATAATCCTTCCACTTTATAAAACTCTGGTCCGACCGCATCTGGAGTATTCTGTCCAGTTCTGGTCGCCAGTCCTCAGGAGGGATGTGTTGGAGCTGGAGAGAGTCCACAGAAGGGCAACTAAACTAATTAGGGGATTGGAGGACCTTAATTATGAAGAGCGTCTGCAATCGCTTGATTTATTCTCCCTGGAGAAGAGACGCCTGAGAGGGGACATGATAGCAATTTATAAATATCTCAATGGTGATCTCGGCATAGAAAAACAGCTATTCAGTCGAAGAGATTGCATGAGGACTCGAAGGCATACAATGCGATTAGAGGAGAAGCGTTTTAACCTCAGGCAACGTGGGGGGTTCTTTACTGTTAGGGCTACGAGATTGTGGAATTCTCTACCACAAGAGGTGGTTTCTGCAGGAAGTATGGTGGCTTTCAAAAGACTCTTAGACGTACATCTCAAGGATCAGAACATTCAGGGGTATGAGAGGTGATTACAGCCACACACACCTACACAGGTTGAACTGGATGGACTATTGTCTTTATTCAACCTCACCTACTATGTAACTATGTAAGGTAAATCATCACCGAATGTTGCAAAAGATGTTGGTTGTTCCCAGTCAGCTGTGTCTAAAATCTGGACTAAATACAAATCCAATGGGAAGGTTGGTAAAGGGCAGCGTACTGGTAGACCAAAGAAGACATCAAAGCCTCAAGATAGAAAACCTAAAGCAATAAAACAGAAAATGCATAAAAAACGCATGAGGAACAAATGGTCAGAAACTGGAGTCAATGTCTGTGACCAAACTATAAGACATCACCTAAAGGAAATGTGATTTACATACAGAAAAGCCAAACAAAAACCATAATTAACACCTAAACAGAAAAAAACAAGGTTACAGTGAACTAAAGAAAAGCAATTATGGACTGTGGATGACTGGATGGAAGTGATATTCAGTGATGAATCACCAATCTGCATTGGGCAGGGTGATGATGCTGGAACTTTTGTTTGGTGCCGCTCCAATGGAATGTATGAAGACAACTGCCTGAAGAAAACACAAATTTCCCCAATCATTGATGATATGAGGTTGCATGTCAGGTAAATGTGCGGGGGAGATGACAGTCATTAAATCTTCAATAAATGCACAAGTTTATATTGAGGTTTTGGACACTTTTCTTATTCCATCAATTGAAAGGATGTTTGGTGATGATGACATAATTTTTCAGGATAATAATGCATCTTGCCATAGGGAAAAAGCAGAGAAAACGTTCCTTCAAAAAATACATACACTAAATTACCAAAAGTATTGGGACGCCTGCCTTCACACGCACATGAACTTTAATGACATCTTAGTCTTAGTCCGTAGGGTTCAACATTGAGTTGTTCCACCCTTTGCAGCTATAACAGCTTCAACTCTTCTGGGAAAGCTGTCCACAAGGTTTAGGAGTGTGTCTATGGGAATGTTTGACTATTCTTCCAGAAGTGCATTTTGAGGTCAGGCACTGATGTTCGACAAGAAGGCCTGGCTCACAGTCTCCACTCTAATTCATCCCAAAGTATTCTATTGGGTTGAGGTCAGGCAGGTCAAGTTCCTCCACCCCAAACTCGCTCATCCATGTCTTTAAGGACCTTGTTTTGTGCACTGGTGGTCAGTCATGTTGGAACAGGAAGGGGCCATCCCTAAATTATTCCCACAAATTTGGGAGCATGAAATTGTCCAAAATGTCTTGGTATGCTGATGTCTCAAGAGTTCTCTTCACTGGTATTAAGTGGCCAAGCCCAACCCCTGAAAAACATCCCTGCACTAAAATCCCCCCCGTCCACCCAATGATTTTGACCAGTGCACAAAGACATGGATGAGTGGCCTTCACCCAATTCAGACCGAACCTTAGCTCATCACTACTGTGGAGGAACTTGAGTGGCCTTCATCTAATTCGGACTGTAAACTTAGCTCATCACTACTGTGGAGGATCTTGAGTGGCCTTCACCTAATTCAGATCGATCCTTAGCTTATTACTACTGTGGAGGAACCTGAGTGGCCTGCACCTAATTCAGGTTAAACCTTAGCTCATCACTACTGAGGAGGAACTTGGTTGGCCTTCACCTAACTCAGATGGAACCTTAGATCATCACTACTGTGGAGGAACTTGAGTGGTCTGCACCTTGTTCAGACCGAGCCCTAGTTCATCACTACTGTGGAGGAACTTGGGTGGCCTTCACCTAATTCAGACCGAACCCTAGCTCATCACTACTGTGGAGGAATTTGAGTGGCCTTCACTTAATTCAGACTGAGCCTTAGCCCATCACCATTGTGGAGGAGCTTGAGTGGCCTTTACCTAATTCAGACCAAACCTTATCTTAGCACTACTGTGGAGGATGTTGAGTGGCCTTCACCTAATTCAGGCTAAACCTTAGCTCATCACTACTGAGGAGGAACTTGGTTGGCCTTCACTTAACTCAGATGGAACCTTAGCTCATCACTACTGTGGAGGAACTTGGGTGGCCTTCACCTAATTCAGACCGAACCCTAGCTCATCACTACTGTGGAGGAATTTGAGTGGCCTTGACTTAATTAAGACTGAGCCTTAGCCCATCACCACTGTGGAGGAACTTGAGTGGCCTTTACCTAATTCAGACCAAACCTTATCTTAGCACTACTGTGGAGGATGTTGAGTGGCCTTCACCTAATTCAGGCTAAACCTTAGCTCATCACTACTGTGAAGGTTGTTGGGTGGCCTTAACCTAATTCAGACCAAACCTTAGCTCATTACTACTGTATTAGAACTTGAATGGCCTTCACCTAATTCAGACTGAACCTTACCTCATCACTACTGTGCAGGGTGTTGAGTGGTCTTCATCTTATTCAGGCAGAACCTTAGCTCAACAGTACTGTGGAGGAACTTGAGTGGCCTTCACCTAATTCAGTCTGAACTACCCCAATACCAAAATCATCAAAACACGTCTATAAGGAGCTGGTTTTGTGCACCTGAGCTAAATAATTAAGAGCCAAACCTCCTGCCAAAACTTTTTTTTAAAATTTGTATAGACTTGAGAAGATTTAATACTTCTATTAAGTATTTATTGCTGTCCATGACCCAGCTAAAACAAAGCAGAGCTCACCGGATAGTGCAGATAAAACATCTTTTCATAAACAGATATAAGATAAATTGCACTTACAAAAAAAACGAGTTGATTAAAGCACGAGCATGTAACCAGGTAAATCCACTCCCATCGGATGTCTGGTCACAGTACAGATACAGAAACTATCACTTCTGCAAAGTTGGCAAAAGGAAGGATAGGATTAAGTGATGAAAAAAGGCTGTGAAGGATTTTGTGCTAACCAGGGGTGAAACAGTCAAAACTTGTCCAAAAGGGGTGAATGCTCAATAGGGACCAAGTTGGCAATCTGGATGAGAGTCCCTCAACTTACATGTTTCATGACTCTGCCCCATCATCAAGGTCCATTACCGTATGCCAGGGATCCTCAAACTATGGCCCTCCAGCTGTTGCGGAACTACACATCCCATGGGGCATTGTAAAACCCTGACCTTCACAGACATGGCTAGGCATGATGGGAATTGTAGTTCCTGAACAACTGGAGGGCCATAGTTTGAGCTGTGTGCTCAAACTATGCATGCTTTCCAGAAGTTTTGCTTGCTTTCCAGAAGTTTCTTCATCTGTCTGACCTGATATCCAATGGGAGTGGAATTACCTGGTTACAGGCTGTGATTAGGCAGATTTCTTTGTAGGTGTAATTTATCCTTATTTTTTTATTAATAGATGTTTTTTCTAGTGCACTGTTTTATGACCCACTCACCCACCCACTTTTGCCTTTAGAACTGCCTTAATTCTTGGCATAGATTCAAGGTGCTGGAAAAATTCCTCTGAGATTTTGGTCCATATTGACATGAAAGCATCACGCAGTTGTTGCAGATTTGTCGGCTGCACCTTCATCGATGCAAATCTCCCGTTCACATCGCAAAGGTGCTCCATTAGATTGAGATCTGGAGACTGTGGAGGCCATTGGAGTACAGTGATTTAATTGTCATGTTCAAGAAATCAGTTTGGGCAAGCAGTCTGGGCAACTGTGAGGCATCACACATCTGAAGGTTCTACTCATGATCCAGTTGGGTTGTTTTTAGATCCCTTCCTGTCCCTGTGATAATCAATGAAGGTTGGACAAATATGAGGGGAGCTGTTATAAGAACTGTGATAGGAAAACACAAGGAATAAAAATCAGCTGACAGAGATTCTAACCCTTACCCATTTTACTTGTAGCACTGTCCCCGTAGGGCTTGCTGTGTGTTGACTTCTTGGGTCTCCTTTTGATTACCTGCATACAGTCACTAGGGGATTTTTACACATTTATCCTTTCTCCCAGTTGCTTGGTACTCAGTAAACAGTCCAGAGAATTTGGGGATTAAATTTATTGTGGAACTTGGATGGGAGAAGGGAATAGTGGGATATTCCAATTGAACTATTCACAGTAGATGAGGACAACTCTCACTCGGCCTCACCAGGTTATTTGTGGAAGCAGATACACTGCTTTACCATACTACCATTTGCATGGAAGAATTAAGTCTTCTTGCTCTCTTCAGCAGCAGACTTAATGCAACTTATTTCTCTTCAGGACACTCTCTAGCATTCCCTTGACTAACACCTGTCAACTGACTCTTCTAGCTGAAGAGATGGCCCTCTAAGGACAAGCACCATGACACAGATCTGTACTCACTATAGGCAGAGTCATATCCTTTCCAGTGTCTCTCTTCCAGCCAGCTCTGCGGGACATCAAGGCTTAGCTCCTCTCTGACTCTCAGGCCCCCAGGTCAACCACCTGAGGCTGCATCATAACTCCTACAGAGGAGGGACAGCCAACCTCTCCCTCCAGGACCCCGCTCTCAAGCTGAAAGCCCTCAAGCACATGTGCCCTTGGCATTTATACAGTATCCCAGCATACACTGAGGCCTTTTTCTCTGTTTATCGCTGGGGCTGTAACAATGCCTGTGCCCTCAGTTGTCAGGCTTCCTCCTACTGTCCAATATGCCTCCCTATTGGACTAGTGTGAAACGTTTCAGACAAGCTGAGCTGCACCTGAGCACCATGAGCAGACCCTACCAATGGATCCTGCTCCCTGGTAGGCAGTGAGCAATATACATTTACCTGGCAATCTCTCTGGTAAGCAGAAAGACCCAAAAACTCTCTCCTCTAGCACCTACCTAGGAGGGTGCTACATACTGAAAAAAGTCATCACTTACTGTCCCAAGAAGAAATACAGTCTCTCCAATGGAGCAACAGAAAAAGGGTTCTAGACTTTCCTCGCCAAAGACAAGTTTGGGCTGAAGTTGAGCTTTAATTTAGATCAATAAATGGCCATCACGTCTACATGAGCTTGTTGGACATCCCATTCCAAAACAATGGACATTAAAATGTAGTTGTCTTTCCTACTCTTAGAGGCTATATGACCCTCTACTCTTCTGGGAAGGCTTTTTACAAGAGTGTGTTTGGGGGAATTTGTGGCCATTGAGCCAAAAGAGCATTTGTGAGGCCAGGTACTGTTGTTGCATGAGAAGATCTGGATCACATTTGGTGGTCAAATGCATTCAGTAGATTTGAGGTCATCCAAGTTGGATGAGAAGATCTGGCTTGCAATCAGTGTTCCAATTATTCCCCAAGTTGTTCAGTAGGGTTTAGGTTAGGGTCTATGCAGGCCACTTTGGTTGCCCCACACCAAGCCATGTATTTTTGTAGCACAAGGGCACAGTCATACTAGTAAAGACAAGGTTGGGAGTTCACAATTGTCTAAAATGTCTTTGTATTTAAAGAAGATGTCACGGTCTAGGGTCAGGCTCGGAGACCAGTAGCTATAGCAGTCAAGAGATTCCCACCAACCAGCAGGATAAATAGATAAATACACAAACAGATCCCCTGTGCAAATGACTCTGGCTTACCCGAGGTGCAGGGTCTAAGCACCAGACAGAATTCACCAGAGCTCCTGATGGTGGAGATGTGTTTTGCTGCCGGCTAATGCCAAGTTGCGGTCCTCAGGATTGCCCCACCAGGAGGTGAGCAAGCAGGGGTCCAGTTGCAGATATATCAGGTAGGGATTAAGCAGAAGTGTAGTCAATAATAAGCCAAAGGTTGGTAACAAGTGGTCGCAGGTTGGGATCAAGCAAACATGTAGTCAATAACAAGCCAAAGGTTGGTAACAAGTGGTCACAGGTTGGGATCAAGCAGAGGTGTAGTCAATAACAAGCCAAAGATTGGCAACAAGTGGTTGCAGGTTGGGATCAGGCAGAAGCATAGCCAAGATCGGTAACAAATAGTGGCTGGTTTGGATAAAGTGGAAGCGTAGTCAAAGCTCAAGCCAAAGTCGGTAATAAGTGGTTGCACGTTGGGATCAAGCGGAAGTGTACTTGAAGATCATGCCAAAGTCTGTAACAAGTGATTGCAGGTTGGGATCAAGCAGGAGCGTAGTCGAAGTTCAAGCCAAATTCGAAAAATGGGGGGTTTGGTGTCTCAGGCCAAAGTAGTGGGACTTTTAGGGCAAGTAATAATATTACTACAAGTAAAAGTAAAAAAAGTATCGGATTTATTCCGTTATATTTAAGGCATAATAATATATACATACATTCCAATAAGGTGGAGATATGTGATTTGGGTATAGGCCCAATGTGGTAAAGGTAGAAGGAGAAAAATGATTCGAGGGAATCTGTGACATATGTGATAGTTTGTGACAAAATTAAGGATAATAATCTCTGTGTTTCCTGTGTAGTCCAGGAAGTAGTAGTTCACAGAGTTTATCCCTGAATCTGACGCGTTTCGGCTTTCTTTAAGCCTTTCTCAAAGATTTTTGTCACCCAGCTGAAATATATAAAGTCAATAACATATCTGTTATTGTAAATATTCATGTAGAAAAATACTGGAGTTTTAGTATAGAGTATTTGAAGTACATACACTATGGGACCTTGCTTCAATAGACCAATCTCTGTGTCCTCTGAGCCTGCTACAAGGAGTCGTGGGGTGCCTCTGTCTGGAAGGATATGTGAGTGTAAGTATTGTTTTTAGGTATTGATAGCCTAAAGGTATTCAATATTCACCATTTACTCACGCATTCAATATAAGTGTTCATATATGGTGGCTTGGTGGTAATCCAACAAAGTCCTGCGTTATCCTTTTCTACAAAGTCATAATGTATATATGTATATAAAAAAGCAAGGTTTTTTTCACAATAGTAGTATTTGTTTATTTATGCAGATTTTTTATATATCCGCCTAGACCAACTTACATTTGGTGGGTTGCAGGATGGAAGATTCCAATGCCGCAAGTAGGTTTGCAGCCTTGCTTCAGTATGCCATTTCTAAAGGAATTATAAATAATATAATTCCTATTATATACATTGGTGGTCAGTGGTGAGTACTTTATTAAAGGTGACTTGAAAGCTTATGGATCCATGAGGTCCATTTAAAAACTTACATTTGAGCAGATGAGGTAAAGTATGATAGGAATTTCTCCACTGCAGCGGTCCGTGTCTCTCCTGTTCCCTCGCTAGGAGGGATGTGAAGGGAGACGCCGGCTCCCCGGCCTTTTAACGCTGCTCGCGCATGCGCAGAAGGCGCCGCACGTATGCAGCTCTTCCTTGTCCGTGACGTAATGGTCCCGTACTGCGCAGGCGCCTGGGTGTTGCGCACGCAGTACGAGCCTGTCGGGCAGGGAAAGCGGCCGCCGACACGGAGTGTGAAACATGGAGTTGTCTGGCCGTGGTCAGAGGCATGATGTTTAGCTCTTCCATGTCACAATTGCCCCTGTCCTTGATAGGGGCAGGGGCTTACCGTGCCGGGAGCAAGCTCATGAGGATCAGGATGTCTGTTTTGAAGCAAAGTATACATTACACAATATATATATGCAACAATGTATATAATATTTAATTATTAATTCATGTGTACATAATTTTTGCGTATATCATAGTTTTAACAGCAGAAAAAAATATAAATAAATAATGAAGGAGCATATCCAAAGGGGAATGATGTTCCCGTGGGGGATGTGTCGGACATGTCCCAAAGTCTGACATACCAGAAAGGATGTTTATATCTGGGATTTGTTTTCAAGGTAATAAATAAATGGGGGGAAGGATGGTTTAAAATTTTTAAGCTATAAGTTGTTACTTAAAGGACAAACCTCGTTTCAGGTATCATATTTAATTTTAGTCCGTTTTCCCAGAGGCAAAGCCTTCAAGGAATGGTCTAAAACTTTCCGTTTCGTTTAATCCAGGGTATTTGGTGGCATTCAGACGTCTAATCCATCGCATCTCCATTTGGAGAAGCTTTTTGTTCCAATCGCCTCCGCGCTGTGGTATGTGTATTCTCTCTAAAGCGATGAATGTCACTTTTGGCATTTTATTGTGGTGGATATACTTGACGTAGAAAAAAAGGGGAAAACAATTGCGCTAATCCAAGAGTAAAATAAAAGCAGCAACCTCAAGTGAGACTAGCACCCAAAAAATGTCCAATATAAAATAAGTTGCGCTGTGGATGATGTATACAGGTTGACTGTATGGTGAAATAGTGAAGAATCCGAATAATGTCCAGAATATGGAAACAAAAACGGGTAACTTGTGCAGGTACCGCTTACCGGAAATAAAATAAACAAAGGCCCATCAACATGTTCAAAATACGTCCTAGGGATGAGGTCCAGGTGGACTACCAGGTTCCAACGCGGATCCCTCAATGGAGTGGTAACATGTGTGATACAAAAAAATACACCGCCATAGCGTAAAACCAAAAAAAATTATATATGTAAAGAAAGGACACCCAAAGTGCATTGAGAACACCACTACTCCCGTAGTGAAAAATGTGATAAAGGATGCCACAGAACCCCAATAGGTACTCCTTACCAAAATATAGATGAAAAATAGCAGATACAACAAAAAGGGGGGAGAAGGGGGATCACCCCAATAGGACAGCAGCTTACCACAAGGATGAATATGGAGAGCTTATGTAAGACTGGATAGGTGTGGTCTGAACATGCAAGCAAGTGGGGGAAACACCTCTGATGGATAAAACACCCTTACCGACTCCCGATGATAAGGAGGCAGGAGGGATGTGTATGGAACCGATCCGTTGTGTCTCCTCACTTCAGACCACACCTATCCAGTCTTACATAAGCTCTCCATATTCATCCTTGTGGTAAGCATGAATATGTTTAAGTGAGCCGGCCTTTCTATAGGTGACCAACGGGTTGTCTGTCACAAAATGTTTTACCACAGGATCTTCGTTTAGGATTGTCCAGTGCTTTTGAAGAATTTGTTTGATTTTCTGATGTTCGTTTGTAAACCGCAAAATAATGCGTGTTTTTTCCCCTTGTTCCTTATTTATGTGTGCCTCTTTAGATTTAAAGAGTATTTCTTGCCTCTCTTGCTGTTTGACCTTATTGAAGGCTTTTCTAAGTGTAGTTTTGGAATATCCTCTTTCCAATAATCTTCCTGTTAGGAGGTTGGCTTCTCTCTGATAGTCGTCATCTTTGGTGCAATTCCTCTTTAGCCTTAAAAATTGGCTATACGGAATTGCTTTTTTTAAGGATATTGGGTGGAAACTTGACGCATGTAGGATTGAATTTCCTGCTGTTTCCTTACGATAAAGTGTCGTTTTAATGGTTCCATTGGGTTCTTTTAATATCCAAAGCCAAATTCGATACTAAGTGATTGCAGGTTGAGATCAGGTAGAAGTGTAGTTGAAGATCAAACCAATGTTAGTAACAAGTGGTCACAGGTTGGGATCAAGCAGAGGTGTAGTCAATAACAAGCCAAAGATTGGCAACAAGTGGTTGCAGGTTGGGATCAGGCAGAAGCATAGCCAAGATCAGTAACAAATAGTGGCTGGTGGGAGCGTAGTCAAAGCTCAAGCCAAAGTCGGTAATAAGTGGTTGCACGTTGGGATCAAGCGGAAGTGTACTTGAAGATCATGCCAAAGTTGGTAACAAGTGGTTGCAGGTTGGGATCAAGCAGAATCGTAGTCAAAGATCAAGCCAAAGTTGATAACAAGTTATTGAAGGTTGAGATCAAGCAGAAGTGTAGTCGAAGATCAAGCCAAAGTTAGTAACAAGTGGTGGCAGGTTGGGATCAAGCAGAATCCTAGTCGAAGTTCAACCCAAAGTCGATAACAAGTGATTGCAGGCTGAGATCAAGCAGAAGTGTAGTCGAAGATCCAACTAAAGTTAGTAACAAGTGGTTGCAAGTTGAGATCAGGCAAAAGTGTAGTGGAGGATCAAGACAAGGTTTGTAACTAGTGGTTGCAGGTTGGGATCAAGCAGAAGTGTAGTCGAAGAACAAGCCAAAGTCGGTAACAGGTGGTTGCAGGTTGGTATCAAGCGGAAGTGTAGGTGAGGAACAAGCCAAAGTCAGTAACAAGTGATAGCAATGATATGGCTCAAATAGGAAATTCATGGAGGTGCAAGGAGTTCAAAATTCACCAGAAACAAAACAGAAAGTAAGTTTGTCCAAGTAATCAGGAAAGAAACTGTCCAGCCTCTCAGGAGACTGCGCAAGAAGATTGACTGCCAGATGCAGCAAAGGTTATAGGTTCTGATCCTGGTCCTGACAAAAGAATTAAAATTGTTATCCCTAACAACCAATTAGTGTCTTCATGCTATACATAGTATGAGAGAATAAAATGAAGGATCTGATTGGCTGGTATAGGCACCGCCAATTGTTTTTCACTAAAACCTTATTCACCCTGAAAGACAAACTGTGATCTCACAGTTCCAGTCTGACGTTGTGACCTCACCACCCAACTCCATTTGTCTAACCAATAAAATATTCACTCATAAAACTTCCATCTGCTGGGTAATAACCTAATTTCTAATTAAACGTTATTGAAGATAATATCGCATAATAATGACGACCATATTATAGAAATAAAACTTTTACTTTATGATTGTCTCTTGAAGTTACGATGTTCTTGTCTTGATGAGCTTTACCATGAGACAATGGCTCCATAGGGAGGAATTAAAGGGATTTGTGAGTCACCTTCTTCGGTTTATCCAGTCCATCAGAGAATTAACCAAAAGCTGCAGCAATTGGGTTCATCAAAATGAGCAATTTATAGCCTATTGCATAATTTGGGGTGACACAGAACATCTTCCTCTTACAGTAATTCTAGAGAAGGTGACAATCTCTCATTTACTAATGTGATGGCCCTTAGCTCAGGTTTGCTACATAAAGATAGCAGATTGCTTGTGGTTGCTGATTCACATATTTAGAACACGGTTGCTATGTGCAATTAAAAATGTCTATGAGCTTCTGCATTAGAGGCTGCAGCAAGTAAGATAGAGACCCCTTCCATTACTGGCTAGAGGACGCCCTGCATTATCTAGCTCAGGGATTCTCAAACTACGGCCCTCCAGGCTGTTGTTGAACTACACATTCCATCAGTGGCGGTCGGTCCATTGGGGGAATATTTGGATAAAAAAATCGCAATAAGCACATTTGATTGGTTTGCTCAAAAGTTATAGCGTCTACTAACTACGGGAAAGATTTTTGTAATTTTTATTGTTTTGTTTTTTTTTACTAGTAATGGCAGTGATCAGCGATTTTTAGCGGGACTACAACATTGCGGCAGACAGATCGGACCCCTAACTGACATTTTTGACACTTTTGGGGGGACCAGTGACATTACTACAGTCATCAGTGCTAAAATTATGCAATGTTACTGTATTGATGCCACTGGCAGGGAAGGGGTTAACAGTCAGTGTGGGTGGTCAAGGGGTTAAATGTGTACCTAGGGGCGTGTTTCTAACTGGGGGGGGGGGCTTGGCTTGTGAAATGATCACAGAGACCTGTGTTCCTATATAGAAGAATCACAGGCGCTCTGTTATCATTCCAGGGAGAAGAACAGTCAGCTGTGTTTACAACAGCCGACTGCCCTTCTCTCTCAGTGGAGAACGATCGCGGGTGTCAGGCGGCAATCGGAGTCGTCTGCCCCATGCATCGGCTTCCCCGCTGACGAGCTCCATCCATCCCCCTCACACATCCCAGCTCCATTCATCCCCCTGATCCCATACCAGCTCCATCCACCCCCCACACCCATCCCAGCTCCATCCCCCCCTCACCCATACCCCCATACCAACTCTGTCCATCACCCCCTCACCCATGCAAGCTCCATCTATCCCCCCACACCCATACCAGCTCCATCCATCCATCCTCCCCAAACCCCTACCAGCTCCATCCATCCTCACTCACTTATACCAGCTCCATCCATCCCCCCCCACACTCATACCAGCTCCATCCATCCTCCCTCACTTATACCAGCTCCATCCACCCCCCCTCCCTCTCATACCAGCTCCATCCATCCCCCACACCCATACCAGCTCCATTCATCCCCCTGATCCCATACCAGCTCCATCCACCCCCCACACCCATCCCAGCTCCATCCAACCCCCACACCCATCCCAGCTCCATCCCCCCTCACCCATACCAACTCCATCCATCACCCCCTCACCCATACCAGCTCCATCTATCCCCCCACACATATACTAGCTCCATCCATCCCCCCCAAACCCCTACCAGCTCCATCCATCCTCCCTCACTTATACCAGCTCCATCCACCCCCCCTCCCCCCACTCATACCAGCTCCATCCATCCCCCACACCCATACCAGCTCCACCCACCCCCTCTCACCCTCTTCCCCATGCCTCCCTCCTCTACAAGTCTCATGTACACAGAAATAATCCCAGATCTCAGTTAAGCCTGTATTGCAGAGTGGTGAGCTGCTCCCCGCCTCCTCCTCCATGTACAGGAAAACACATGAAGGATGAGGGGCAAGTTCAGTGCACTCTGATCTGCACTGTGTGTCAGAGGCAGCCGGGGATAAATCCCAGCTGCCATGTGTTGCTCGCGGAGTTCGGGAACCAAGCCGCCCCGCAACGCTGTGGACTCAGCCCTGCTTCGCCGGGACTCCGGGACAGGGACCAATTTCCGGGACGGCCCCGGTGGGTTGGGAGGTATGCATTACATTCCAGGACTCAGCCCGGCTCCGGGACAGGAACCAATTTCTGGAACGGCCCCGGCGAATCAGGGACAGTTGGTAGTTATACATTACCTAGAGCGGTTTGTATGCAAATTTAGTCTGCCCACTCCTCCAGACAGACAACTGCCTATCAAGTCATTTCGATATTTGCATAAGTCCTCCCAAGAGCCAGCTCACTGCTTGCCTCAGAACTGGGGGCTTTCGGAAGAAGTTCTGAGGCAGAGGGATGTGACGTTTTCAGGAAGCTATCTACAGCACCCTGCAGGCCCCTCCCAACAGCCATGATCTGTCTGCATTGCATAGAGAATTATTTCATTGTTCATGAGGGGGGAAGGGAAGAAGGCAAAATACAAGCAGATTAGACTTCAGTTTTAAAGAGTAGAGCGATAGTTTATCCACTTAATTGGTTACCAGCAAATTTCCTGATACATATTTTCCTGCTATATACTGATTACATGAAAAAGCTTTTCACAAGTGTTCCTGGCCCATTACCATTGAAACCGTTTGATAGAGATATTATTGTGTCCATATTACATTCACTTTACAAATAAATCAAAAGCAAATACCAGGGAAAATTCCCCCCGGGTGTGTCCGGTAAATATTGATAAGTCTGAGGTTTTGCCATTATTGAGGGCGGCATGTGTCATGTTCTTTACTCAAACTTTCTGTAGAAATGGAGATACAATAATAACAACACACTGTGTCCTGGCAATCACCGCATTACCGCCGTATCCAATAACTATAAAAGGTGCCTCACTTGTACTGTTTATAAAATTGAATAACATTTATTTGAAGTTCTACAATAACTTTTTTTTTAAAGTTGGAGCCTACAGTTACAGTAAAAAAAATTGCTCACTCTGCTCTCTCCTCCTTTGAGCATGAGTCCCATCCTCACATGTGCCGGGTAGTAAAGCCCCACTGGCTCCTGGTGCTGCCTTTCCATTTCTCAGTCTGAGCGCTGCTGTATAGTGGAATGAAAAAAGTGGATGTAGATCCCATTCACCAAATCTGACCTGGGCACATATATCTGTAGTGTTTACTTATCTCTCTCCAAAGCCCTAAGTCACATGTCTTTCTGCTGCTCCGTTCCTCTGTTATCAGCATGATAACTTCTGACAACCTCTCTGACACAGGAGATAAAACCAGCCTGAAGTTTGTGTCGGGGAGGTAACCTAGCGATAGATAAGCAGATAGCTTGTCTATTCACAGCACAGCTCTGCACATTTCTTCGTTCCTCTGCCTATGTGGAGGGGGGGGGGTGCCTTTCCTCCAATCAGCTGTCACACAGTGTATGCCAGGACTGGAACAGAAAGAAACATTTCTAACATAATGTGTACTTTCTAAAGATAACTTCTGACAGCCTCTCCGACACAGGAGATAAAACCAGCCTGAAATTTGTGTCGGGGAGGTGACTTAGAGATAGATAAGCAGAGAGCTTGTCTATTCACAGCACAGCTCTGCACATTTCTTCGTTCCTCTGCCTATGTGGAGGGATGGGGGGGGGGGGCGGGTGTGTGCCTTTCCTCCAATCAGCTGTCACACAGTGTATGCCAGGACTGGAACAGGAAGAAACATTTCTAACACAATGTGCACTTTCTAAAGAATATAGAAAGGGAAAGACAGCAGATAAAAATGTAAAACTTACGTAGGGAGATTTGTTTAATCTCTGTGTATCATCTGAGGCTGTTCACTTCACTGGGTATATGTGAGAGTTTACATCCACTTCAATGATTCCTTGTGATTGTATAGATTAGTGATCGACCAATATCATTTTTTTTTATTGCCGATACCAATACCGATATTTTGGCCAATGCATATCGGTATTGGCCGATATGGGCCGATATTTTTGTAAAAAAAATTGTATTTTTCATTTTTTTGATAGGTACTCTTGTGGAGGGATCTGGGGGGTCTAAAACACCCCAAACCCCTCCTCTGCACTTAAAAGCATTCAAAAACGCCAAATTTGGTGCAGAGTACCCGGAAGTGACGTCATGACATCACTTCCGGGTTTTTACATGGAGACCCGATCAGAGCCAAATGCAGCTTTAATCGGGTCTTCGGCAGGTCCCCCCCCCCCCCCCACTGTTTACCGGATAGGTCCCCCTCTGTTTACCGGAAAGATCGGTAAAGGCGGAAGCGATCCGATCTGCTAGAGGGTTGGGCAGGAAGTCGAGTGAGGGCAAGATGGCCCCCCCCCCACCCTACTCTATGCATTTGGAGGACCTGAGCGACTTCTGACGTCACTTCTGCTTCACAGCCTTAAAGGACTGATTTTTTTTTTTTTCTATTAAAGGCAAAATTATTTTATTTATTTATTTTTTGCTTTTAAAGGTAAATGAGAGATCTGGGGTCTTTTTGACATGTCATGCTTATTTCTATTACAAGGGGTGTTTACATTCCTTGTGATAGGAATACAAGTGATTAAAATAAATAAATAAATTAAAGGGACAGTGTAAAAATAAAAAGTAAAATAAATAGGGAAAAAAAATGTAAAGTGCCTCGTCCCTCTGTGCTTGCGCGCAAAAACGAATGCATACGTAAGTCACGTCCACAAATGTAAACGGCGTTCAAACCACACATGTGAGGTATCATTAGAGTGAGAGAAATAATTCTAGCACAAGGCCTCCTCTGTAACTTTAAACAGGTAACTTGTAAAACAAAAAAATTGAAAATATCACCTACGGTGATTTTTAAGTACTGTAGTTTGTCACCATTCCACGAGCGTGCGCAATTTTAAAGCGTGACATGTTAGGTATCTATTTACTCAGCGTAACATCATCGTTCACATAATACAAAAAAAAGTTAAGCTAACTTTACTGTTTTCTTTTTTTTTAAATAAGTGTATTAAATGACGTAGTTTAACCACTTGCCGACCAGTCACGTTGACTGTACTGCGGCAAAGTGGCTTGATTCCGTCCAGCGACATAGACCTACGTCGCTGGACTCCTCCCCCTGTAGGCGGCGCTCGAGCGCCGCCGGAGGCGTGCTCCCGCTGTTTTCAGTCACAGCGGGAGTCGGGCCAGGGGAGGAGCGGCGGCGATCGCCGCTGCTCTTCCCCGATCGTCGGGGAATCGAGTTTGCAGATCCGCCCGCTTGTGTAAACAAAGCGGGCGGATCTCCCAAGTGACAAACAGTGACAGATTGCAGTGTTCAGCATAGCTGAACATGCGATCTGTCCCTGTGTCACTCAGTCACCTCCCCCCACACACGTCAGTAAGCACCAGGCATACATTAACCCCTCCCTCTCCAATAAAATTAACCCCTTCCCTGCCAGTGTCATTTTTACAGTAACAGTGCATATATATAGCACTGATTACTGTAGTAATGTCACTGGTACCCCCAAAAGTGTCAAAAATGTCAGTCAAGGGTCCGATCTGTCCGCCGCAATGTTGCAATCCCCGCAAAAAAAATTGCAGATCGCCGCCATTACGCATTAAAAAAAAAAACACCAAAAATGACAGAAATCTTTCCCTTAGTTAGTAAACGCAATAACGTTTGCGCAAACCAATCAAAATACGCTTATTGTGATTTTTTTTTTTTACCAAACATAGGTAGCAGAAAACAAATTGGCCAAAAATTTTAAAAAATTTTGATTTTTACATTTTTTTGGGGGGGAATTTCATATAAAAAAATGCTAAAAATATTGTTATTTTTTCAAAATAAACGCTCTTTTTTTGTTTATAGCGCAAAAAGTAGAATTCGCACAGGTGATCAAATATCACCAAAAGAAAGCTCTGTTTGTGGGGAAAAAAAGGACGTAAATTTTGTTTGGGTACGGCATCGCACGACCGCGCAATTGTCAGTTAAAGTCGCACAGCGTCGAATCGCAAAAAGTGGCCTGGACGTAAGACAGCAAAATCCTCCGGTGGTAAAGTGGTTAAATAACTGAATTTCTTTCCAAAAATATTGCGTTTGAAAGAGCGCTGCGTAAATACAGTGTGACAAAAAATATTGCAACGATCGCAATTTAATTCTCTAGGGTCTCTGCTAAATTATATATATATATATATATATATATATATATATATATATATATATATATATATATATACGTAGATATATATATATATATACATAGATATATATATATATATATATATTATATATATATATATATATATATATATATACATAGATATATATATATATATATATATATATATATATATATATATATATATATATATATATATTATATATATATATATATATATATATATATATATATATATATATATATATATATATATATATATATATATATTATATATATATAGAGAGAGATAGATAGAGATAGATAGATATATATCTATATATATATAATGTTTGGGGGCTCTAAGCAATTTTCTAGCAAAAAATTACTAATTTAAACTTGTGAATAAAAAGTTCCAGAAAAGGCGTGGTCTTAAAGTGGTTAATTCATGCAAATTCCTTTAATCTTAGTTTTTATTCCCTATAATTTGAGGTTAACCACTCATGACTTGTTCATGTTTTTTATTTACGGAAGTACTTTATAGGAATATTCAGTATATATTGGCTACAGACCATTAGCGGGGACCAAGAGCTGTCTTCCAACAGCTTGACCTCTGTGCTGGGCGCGCGCCCGCAGCACAAAAACTTTGGCCGCCCAGCGACCCCTATGTGTGGCGTCACCCATCAGTATTAATCATAAAGGGGTTAATGACACATTGCAGTATCCTGTTGCTTGCTAGAAAAGTCTTGGCAAGAAACTCTTTATCTTGGACTTTTTGTGTGAGCAACAAATAAGGAACCTACCTTGTGCCTTTGACTTTCTATGATGAATTACATTTTTCTAGAGCTCGGTGTAGGTGTTAGCTTGATTCTAGCTCCCTCTTCTGGTGAACCAACACACCAGAAATACACAGAAACACTGAGGTTTCTATAAATGGTATATATGGGAAAAATATATATATATGTATTAGCCAAAGTTTTAGCCATTAAGACCAGCTGTAAGCTTTTGCTCTGCTGGTACCTTGTATCTGCTCATATCTCAAAATCCCTTCTTATTTATTCTTTAACGTCCTACAGGGGCTGTCCGTTACCTGGAACTCATAGTCGCATATGGTGGGACTGGCCAAAGGTGCAATCATTTTGGATGAAGGTCTATGATACTCTTAGGACAGTACTAGGCCCGCCACTGCCCAGAAACCCAATAGACGCACTATTCTGCAAACTTCTCATGGCTTGTAACAGATATGAGACCAATGTTTTGACCCACATTTTTACTGCCAAGCAAGAGATCTATCTATAGCCAAGGAAGATGTCCTCAATACCTTTCTGAGAATATAGGAATATAAGAGAAAGGTTACTCAAACAATGTTCTCTCGAAAAAATGAGTGCTCTGCAAGAAGGGGAGTTGGATGAGTTCAACCAAATCTGGTCTCTTTGCAGTTGCGTCACTAGGGTTGGTGTCATCCGGTGCAGAAAAAACATTGTGTCACCCCCCCCCCCCTTCCACCAACTATAGTCCCCCTCTCAATAAAGAACCCCCCTCCACTAAGTGCAGACCCCCCTCCATCCCTCCATCAGTATTGACCCCTCTCCATTAGTACAGACCCGCCACCCCTCAGTGCAGACCTCCCTCCATCAGTATAGACCCCCTCAGTACAGACCCCCCTCCCACAGTAGAGATCCCCCTCCCTCAGTACAGAACCCCCTCACTAAGTACAGGCCCCCCTCCCACACTATAGACCCCTCTCCCTCAGTACAGACCCCTCTCCATCAGTGCAGACCCCCCTCCATCAGTACAGAACCCCTCCATCAGTACAGATCCCCCTCCATCAGTGCAGATCCCTCCTCCATCAGTATAGACCCCCCTCCCCTCAGTGAAGGCCCCCCTCCATCAGTATATGCTCCCCCTCAGGGCAGACCCTTCATCAGTGCAGACCCCCCTCCATCAGTGAAGGCCCCCCTCCATCAGTATATGCTCCCCCTCAGGGCAGACCCTTCATCAGTGCAGACCCCCCCCTCCATCAGTGCAGACCCCTCCATCAGTGCAGACCCACCTCAATATAGACTCCCCCTTCCATCAGTACAGACCCCTCACTATCAGTACAGATCCCCCTCCTCCCAGTACAGACTCCCCTCAGTGCAGCCCCCCCCTCAGTGCAGATCCCCCTTTATCAGTGCAGACTTCCCCCCTCAGTGCAGACCCCCCTTCGATCAGTATAGACACCTCTTCATCATAACAGACCCCCCCCCTCCCCTCAGTGTAAACTCTCTTCAATCAGTGCAGACCCCCTCTCCCAGTACAGACCCCCTCCCTCTGTACAGACCCCCCTCCATCAGTACAGACCTCCCCCCTTCCATACAGACCTCCTCCATCAGTGCAGACCCCCCTCTGTATAGACCCCTCCAATCAGTGCAGACTTCCCCTTCCACCAGTATAGACTCCCTCCCTCAGTATAGACCCCCCCCCCCACTATGTAGAGACCCCCTTCCACTTAGAAGAGACCTCCCTCGTTATAGACCCCCACACTAAGTACAGACCTCCTCCCACAGTATAGACCCCCCTCAGTACAGACCCCCCTCCATCAGTGCAGCCCCCTCCCCTCTCAGTATAGACCCCCTTCCATCAGTATACACCCTTCTCCATCAGTACAGAACCCCCCCCCCCCATTCCCCTCAGTGCAGACCCTCCTCCATCAGTACAGGCCCTCTCAGTGCAGACCCTCCTCCCTCAGTACAGATCCTCCTCCATCAGTGCAGACCCCCCACCCTCTGTACATAACCCCGTCCATCAGTATAGACCATTCTCCCCTCAGTGAAGACCCCCCCCCTCCATCAGTATAGACTCCCCCTCAGGGCAGACCCTTCATCGGTGCAGACCCTCCTCCATTAGTGCAGACCCCCCTCAGTATAGACTCCCCCTTCCATCAGTACAGACCCCTCACTATCAATATAGATCCCCTCCCCCAGTACAGACCCCCCTCCATCAGTGCAGACTTTCCCCCCTCAGTACAGCCCCCCTCCCCTTAGTACAGACCCCCCTCAGTGCAGACCTTCCCCCTTAGTACAGATCCCCCTCCATAAATGCAGACCTTCCCCCCTCAGTGCAGACCCCCCCCCCCCCATCAGTAGAGACCCCCCTTCCATCAGTATAGACCCCTCTCCATCATAACAGACCCTCTCCCCTCAGTGTAAACCCTCTTCCATCAGTGCAGACCCCCTCCCTCAGTGCAGACCCCCTCCCTCAGTACAGACCCCCTCCATCAGTACAGACCCCCCCCTTCTGTACAGACCTCCTCCATCAGTGCAGACCCCCCTCCATCAGTGCAGACTTCCCCTTCCATCAATATATACCCTCTCTCCCTCAGTATAGACCCCCCCCCCACTATGTAAAGACACCCCTCTACTTAGAACAGACCTCCCTCAGTATGAACCCCCCCCCACTAAGTACAGACCTCTTCCCACAGTATAGACCCCCCTCAGTACAGACCCCCCTCCATCAGTGCAGCCCCCTCCCCTCTCGGTGTAGACCCCCCTTCCATCAGTACAGACCCCCCCCCTTCCATCAGTATACACCCTTCTCCATCAATACAGATCCCCCCTTCCCTCAGTGTAGACCCTCCTTCCTCAGTACAGACCCCCTCCATCAGTGCAGCCCCCCTCCCCTCTCAGTATAGACCCCCTCCCATCAGTGCAGACCCCCCCTTCCATCAGTATACACCCTTCTACATCAATACAGAACCCCCCTTCCCTCAGTGTAGACCCTCCTCCCTCAGTACAGATCCCCCTCCATCAGTGTAGATCTCCCCCCCTCAGTACAGAACCCCCTCCATCAGTATAGACCCCGCCCTCAGTATAGACCCCACCTTCCATCAGTATAGACCCCTTTCCATCAGTACAGACCCCCCTGCCCTCAGCGCAGCCCCCCTCCCCTCAGTGCAGACCCCCTTTCATCAATATAGACTCCCTTCAGTGCAGACCCCCCTCTCCACTTGTGCTAGTAGGGAGGATATGTGCCAGGGAGGGAAGAGGGCTGGTGCTCTTTTGAAATCCAACCCCCATTTCTAGAATAGGACCATATGACGTTGCCCCAGAATGGCCTCTCTCGCGCAGTGGGCGCGCAGTGCGGGGATCGTGGCCGCGCCGTGTTGCTAGGACGCGGCGTGACCCCGATCTTGGTAAAGAGCCAATGACGTGGCTCTTTACTCATGTGATTGGCTGTATCCAATCAAAGCCGGTCACATGTTAATGAGGAAGTGCCATTTATCGGCTCTCCTCGCCTCACACTGTCAGAGTGTGTGGCGAGGAGAGCCGATCAGCGGCTCCTCCTCAAAGGGGAGTCTAGGACAGGTAATCAGTGCCTTGATTACAGAAAAGTAAAAAAACAGTGCCAATCAGTGCCCAAAATCAGTGCCCATAGTGGTGCCAGTCAGTGCCCATCAGTGCCTGCTTATCTGTGCTGCCTATCAGTGCCAATCAGTGCCACCTCTCAGTGCCCATCAGTGCCGCTTTTTATGTGCCCATTAGTGCCATTTATCAGTGCTCATCAGTGCCGCCTCTCAGAGACACCTATCAGTGCCCATCAGTGGGGCATATTAGTACTTCCTCATCAGTGCCACCTCATCAGTGCCCATAAGTGCCACCTCATCAGTGCCCATCAGTGCAGCCTACCAGTGCCCATCAGTAGAGATGGCCTTGCGGTTCGCCCAGCAGTCGG
The DNA here is from genome assembly GCF_965119305.1 of Pelophylax lessonae. Classification (NCBI taxonomy): domain Eukaryota; kingdom Metazoa; phylum Chordata; class Amphibia; order Anura; family Ranidae; genus Pelophylax; species Pelophylax lessonae. The sequence goes on along the minus strand of NC_138779.1, from coordinate 205,917,884 downwards.
TTCGCGGCGAGCTTTGCTCGTTCGCTGTTCGGCGATCATGAGAACATATGGCGATGTTCGTGACCGCCATATTCTTTTACTTTTTTGTGAAGAACTTTGACCCATGACACATCCATCAAGTGGTACAGGAAGGCCAATTGAGACATTTCAGCACATGGACATACCCCCTACCTTATAAATAGACCTGAGCTGGCTGCCATTTTACATTCTGCCTTTTGTCAGTGTAGGGAGAGGTTGCTGTTTGGAGCAGGGACAGATTGTCGGTGATACAAATCGCTAGCAAATAGGTCCACAAAAGTCCATTTAAGGACTGGTACAGGTGTACTATTGTTTGGTGTGCAGTATATAGGGGTGTAATACACTTATAATATACGTTATAACATAGAAAGCATATTATAATGTATTTGGGTACTGCAGAAATATTGCCTCTTTCGCTGCGTTACCTCTGCTACACACAGTGACAAAAGTTACTGGGAATTTTTTTTTATAACTGGTGTGATAGACCAGTGGCCCCCCAAAACGACAGATTGAAGCGGGGTGTTATATACCTTCTTCCACATATACTGCGCTTCTCTAGAGACTTTTGTCACAGGGTGATTTGAAAAATGACAGGCAGAGGAAGAGACAGGCCCTTCCGCAGGGGTGGTAGGGGTAGGGCAGGAGCCCCAGGCCGGAGCCAAAGTGTGACGTTTCAGAAGGTGTTTTCGATTACGTCAAAGGACGCACCAGACTTGGTTGAGTGGCTCAATCAGCCTTCCTCTTCTGCACCCTCCTCATCCTCTCTATCTGCACCCTCTTCACTCTCTGCTGTGTGCACCCCCAAAGACACCACCATAAACACCACCAAAGCCACCACCACCACCACATACCCTCCGCTTAAGTCACTGGAATTATTTTCCGATCCATCACAAGACATTTACGATGCGCAGCCATTCTTGGCATCGGATCAGGAAGAGGAGGTAGCAACAGCCGCCACTCAGCAGTCTGAAGACAGTACCCAGATCAGCCCAAGGAGGTTGGTCCCCGCTGTTGCTGCCTACTCCAAGATCTGAATGTTAGTGGTGGGGAAGGTGATGTCGATGATGCAGAGGCAACATTTCTGCAGTACCCAGATACACTATTATGAAAGTATATTGTTATATAACACCCCCGCTTCAATCTGTCGTTTTGGGGGGCCACTTGTCTATCACACCTGTTATAATACTTTTTTCTAATTGCGTTTGTCACTCTTTGTAGTTGTAGTATCGCTGCAGAACCGCTCACCACACCAGTCACAATGCTGCACAATACAAATCCACTATAATATGCTTTCTATATTAGAAAGTATATTATAAGTGTATTACACCGCTATAAACTGCCCACCAAACAATAGTACACCTATACCAGTCCTTAAAAGGACTTTTGTGGACCTATTAGCTAGCGATTTGTGTCACTAAAAGTCTGTCCCTGCTCCACACAGCAACGTCTCACCTGGCATGTCGAGTAAGTTCGGGGGATCTTGGGAGGCGCAGCTGAAGAGATGGAGTAGGAGGAGGAGAAGAAGAGGAAGGCCTGCATGCAATCCGTGGCGGTAAAACCAAATCTACACGGGTGCCACGAGTTACATGCTTGAAGGTTCACCCAGTGGGTAGTAAAAGTGATAAACCTTCCCTGCTGTGTTTGCTAGACCATGTGTCTGTGGTCAGATGTATCCTGGCACCAACACTGTGTGCCAGAGATATATTCACTTGCCGCTGAACATGGCCATACAGCTCTGGGATGCCCTTCTGCAAGAAATATTTCCTGCCTGGGACCTTCCATTGTGGTGTTCCAATGGCCACAAATTTTTGAAAGGCTTCCGAGTCCACCAGTTGATATGGCAGTAGTTGGCGGGCTATCAGTTCTGACAAGCCAGCGGTCAACCGTTGGGCAACAGGGTTATCCGGCATCATCGTTTTTTTACGCTCGAACAATTGGGCTACGGAAGCCTGCCTTTTTCCAGAACAACACGAGGACGGCATGATGGAAGGTGGAGTGGAGGACAATTGTGAGGAGAGAGGAGAAGGAGAAGGAGAAGAGGCTGGACGGTGAGAGCCTGGAGTGTGGCTTTGTGGGTTCTGACAGTTTTTCTCCCACTGGTCTCGGTGATGGGAGTTCAGGTGCCTTCTTAAGGCGGTTGTCCCTAGGTGAGTGTTGGGCTTACCGCGACTTATGCGTTGACTGCAAAGGCTGCAGATGGCAACACTGGTGTCAGCAACGGACACATTAAAAAAAGCCCACACTGCGGAGCCAGGTGCCGGCATCCTGGGAGCGCCAGATGTGACTGTACATGGTTGATGGCTCGCTCCTGATACATTTGCAGTCTGCTTTGTCCCTCCTGTGCAATGTAAGTTCGGCCTGCCTCTCCTCCCTTTCTGCCGGTCCGTCAGTCCGCCAGTTCTACAAATAATTAGCCAGTAACTGTTGTCACCGTGTGTAGTACAGTTAACACAGCAAAAGAGGCCAAATGTTTGCAGGACTAAAATACAATCTTAGAAAAGTATACTGTTAAATAACACCTCACTTCAATCTGTGGTATTGGGGGGCCACAGGTTTATCACACCAGTTCTACAAATAATTGGCCAGTAACTGTTGTCACTGTGTGTAGCACTGTTTACACAGCAAGAGGCCAAATTTTTGCAGGACTAAAATTTGCCGGCGTCCTGGGAGCGCCAGATGTGACTGTACATGATTGATGGCTCGCTCCTGATACATTAGCAGTCTGCTTTGTCCCTCCTGTGCAATGTAAATTCTGCCTGCCTCTCCTCCCTATCTGCCGGTCCGTCTCTCCCTCTGAACTCCCCTCCTCCTCCTCTCTTGTGGGCACCCACGTGACGTCCATAGACACGTCATCATCGATTGTGTAACAGATGTGGACCCATTTTACAGACGTGTGAATGGACTCTATATGTGCTTGACATGTATTTACTGGCTGCTGTCAGTTCTGGCTAATTAACCACTTAAGCCCCGGAAGATTTTACCCCCTTCCTGACCAGGGCCTATTTTGCGATTCTGCACTGCGTGATTTTAACGGACAATTGCGCAGTCGTGCAATGCTGTACCTAAACTAATTTGACATCCTTTTTTTCCCACAAACAGAGCTTTCTTTTGGTGGTATTTGATTACCTGTGCGATTTTTTGATCATGCGCTATAAACAAAAAAAGACCGTCAATTTTGCAAAAATAACAATATTTTTCACATTTTTTTATATGAAATTCCCCCCAAAAAAATGTAAAAATCAAAATGTTTTAACATTTTAGGCCAATTTGATTTATGCTACCTATGTTTGGTAAAAAAAATCGCAAAAAGCGTATTTTGATTGGTTTGCGCAAAAGTTATTGCGTTTACTAACTAAGGGAAAGATTTTTGTCATTTTTGTTGTTTTTTTTTTTAACGAGTAATGGCGGCGATCTGCGATTTTTTTTGCGGGACAGCGACATTGCGGCGGACAGATCGGACCCTTGACTGACATTTTTGACTCTTTTGGGGTTACCAGTGACATTACTACAGTAATCAGTGCTATACATATGCACTGTTACTGTAAAAATGACACTGGCAGTGAAGGAGTTAACTTTATTGGAGAGGGAGGGGTTAAGTGTGTCCCTAGGGGCGTGTTTCTAACTGTGATTGGCTGTGGCTACTAGTGTAAGAACAGAGATCAACGGTCCTACATAGTAGAACCGCCTGATCTCCATTCTTACACAGGGAAGAATGACAGGCAGCTTTGTTTACATTAGCCGCCTGCCTTTCTTCCGGTGTAACGGAAGATCGAGAGTGCCCGGCGGACATCGGGTCCGCCGGGCACATGCGCGGGGGGGTCCGTGACCGCGCGGGGACGGGAGCACGCCTCCAGCGGTGCGCGCTCGCTCCCTAGACCCTCACAGGCTAGCGACGTAGCCCTACGTCGCTTTGCCTGTGAGGGGCTGACCGCCGACGTAAATCGTCGTGCGGCGGTCGGCAAGCGGTTAAGAAAAAAAAAAAGAA
>NC_138779.1:205868881-205908881 GCF_965119305.1 Pelophylax lessonae | reverse complement strand
TAAACTCCAGATAGTGTCCTAGTTGGGATGTGGACCAAGAACCCCAGTGCTGCAAGGTGTAAGTGCTGACCAGTACACCACCAGTGCTGACCAGTACACCACCATGCTGCTCATATATTCATTTTTTTATTGTGAATGCTCGTTCACACCAGCAATGCAAGAAACATTGTCCTTTGGCTTCAGTTCATATAAACGTGCGAAACTGAATGTGAACTGAAAATAAAGAGGTAACACTAAAGAGTCTGTGCAATAAAAAAAAACTTGCCTTATGAATGTGACAAATATTCACACAGTGCAAGTTTTTACACGCTCTATTGTGTGTAATATAATCATCACAATGATCATAAGCGCCATCTAGTGGCCTTAATGTGGTACTTTTGCTTAATGAGGTATTTTTAAAAAACATGCCCCGTTATGGCCACTAGATGGCATATTTGATCATTGGAGATGACTATATTACATAAAAGACCACAAGTTTTTTTTTGGGGTTGTTCAAATGTTTGTCACACTTGAGTTAAGGAGGCTCTTTACTTGTTTTTATCTAACAACAAATTTATTGTGTTACATTTCTGAAACTGAGAGGACTGATAAATGGACTGATCAAGGAGGGTGTAATACACAGAGGGTCTGGAGTATAGATGTCCCCCCAGTGCAGCTTCCCCTCTGTATCTATAACCCCCCCCCCCAACCCCCCGGCCTGAGTACAGCTTCACCCTAGTTAGGTTCCCCCCTACACACCTTAATAAAGCTTCTCCCCCATTACAGATCCCCTCCCAGTAACCCCCCCCCCAAGATGCATGAGCATTATGTGTCAACAAAATTACCCGCAAAAAACTGAGCACTACTCTGCTTGATTTCCCCCTAAGCATAAATTCCCCCTCCTCCCAGTACAAATCCACCCCCTGTTAAAATCCCCCTTCCCAGAATAATTCTTTGCCCTCCATCCCCCAAATTCCCCCAGAAAAAATGCCCCCTCCCCATAAAAAAAGAAAAATCACCCCCCCCCCCAAAAAAAAATCATTTTCCTAGCACAATCCCCCCCCCCCCCCATCATATCCCCTCTTCTAGCACAGAACCCCCCATTCCGCCCTCCTAGCACAAATCCTCTATCCCCATCCCCCCTCCCAACACATATCCTCCTAAATCATGACTCCTTGCACACACACACATGTAGCCCCCCCCCCCCTAAATTCCTTCTTCCAACACAAATCCCCTCCACTCCATTCTCCTCATGGTGCCCTCCCACCCCACGTGATACCACAGTGCCCAGGGTTGCCGTCCCTTCTGCCCACCCCTTGTCCTGGCCCTACCCCCCAGTACAGCTTCCCCTCAGTACAGATACCCCCGTTAGTACAGCTTACCCCAGTAAATCCCCCCTACTACAAAATCACCCCCACCTTAATACAACCCCCTGTTGCTGCCTCCCTGGGTCTCAGCATTCAGCAGACCCAGCAGCTGACTCCAGCCATCCTCTGATCCTCCTCCAGAGCCTTGCGTTTCAGCTCCACCTACAGCTTACTCTCAGCTGCAGCACAAGGTCAGGAGTCTGCACTGTGATGTAAGAGAGGGTGGGGTCCCATGACTTCTGATGGTGGGGGGGGGGGGTCTTGACATCTGATGTAAGGGGTGGGGGGGGGCTCTGGACATCTAGTCTTACAGATACAACCGGCCCTTTGAGGGAAACCATAATGCTGATGCGGCCCGCCATAAAATTGAGTTTGACTTCCCTGGTCTAGCATATCATGTCCCAGTCCTCAAGGGTGATGTCCAAATGTGATGGCTTTTTGGAAGCAAATGTGGGCAATAATATGGAGGAGGTTCAACCACTTCTGGACCGGAAGGATTTGCCCCCTTGATGACCAGGTCATTTTTTGCGATTCGGCACTGCGTTACTTCAACTGACAATTGCGTGGTCATGCAATGCTGTACCCAAATAAAATTGATGTCCTTTTGTTCCCACAAATAGAACTTTCTTTTTGTGGTATTTGAGCACCTCTGCAATTTTAATTTTTTGCGCTATAAACAAAAAAAGAGCGAAAATTCTAAAAAATATATAACATTCCCCCCCAAAAAAATTTCAAAATCTAAATGTTTTCATCCTTTTAGGCCAATTTGTTTTCTGGTTAAAAAAAAATCCCAATAAGCGTTTTTTGATTGGGTTGCGCAAACGTTATCGTGTCTACAAACTAGGGGAAAGATTCATGTCATTTTTATTTATGAATTTTTTTTTTACTCGTAATGGCGGCGATCTGCAATTTTTTTGCGGGACTGCGACATTGCAGCGGACAGTTCGGACCCCTAACTTTTGACACTTTTGGGGGGGACCAGTGACATTACTACAGTAATCGGTGCTAAAAATATGCACTGTTACTGTAATAATAACACTGGCAGGGAAGGGGTTAAGCTAATGGTGATAAAAGGGTTAAGTGTGAGCCTAGGGGGTATTTTCTAACTGTATGGGGGAGGGACTTGTGAAATGAGACCTGTATTTCTATATAGAAGGATCACAGGAGCTCTGCGATCATTTCAGAGAGAAGAACAGTCGGCTGTGTTTACAACAGTCCTTCTCTCTCAGCGGGGAACGATCGCGGGTGGCCGGCGGCAATTGGAGCCGCCGGTCCCATGGATCGGCATACCCGCTGCCTGGTGGGGGCGGGTGTGCCCCGCCGCCGGCGCACGCTCGCCCCCAGGGCCCCTCCCGCAAACCGATGTATCCAATACGTCGCTTCGCACGGCGGACGGGCGGTCGGCAAGCAGTTAATAGAAGTATCTGAGCTCAATCTGCATAAAGCGGAGTTCAATGCACAGAGTGCGTCCAGCGTCTAATTGCCGTATCGCCATTCACTGGGTGACCTTCCGCCTTCTATACATTAGCGGTCCTTGAGGCTGACAAACATCTCAATTATCTATAACAGCAAGGAGCACGCACGTCAACTCAGAATTACGGCTGGTGTTCCAGGAACCGGCAACACCATACAGAGAAATGAATTATAGAAGCTTTTTATTCCAGTTATTTTCCGACGGGATTCCGTTCTGTTACTCTTTATTACCTTCTTCCACCCTTTTGTGGCCTAAGGCAGCTGGGTTATCGGTTTTGCTATTTAAACCTCAGACATGAAATATGAAGAAAGCATATCCCTCTATAGCAGTGATCTTCAAACTACGGCCCTCCAGCTGTTGCGGAACTACAAGTCCCATGAGGCATTTTAAAACTGACATTCACAGACATGACTAGGCATGATGGGAATTGTAGTTCCTGAACAACTGGAGGACCATAGTTTGAAGACCCCAGCTCTATAGTGTGTGCTTGCCTCAATCCAGAGCACTAAGTGTCATTTCTCTCTGTTGCTTCCTTCCTCTGCTATCTGCATGAGTCACTTCTGACAAGTTTTCCTGACACCATAAAAAAAAGGTGACAGAGGAGGGACTTCCAGCACACAGCCTGTGATTGACAGCCTTAGCTCTGTTCCTGTGTGATGTGTGGAGGGGGGGAGGGGTGTCCTTTCCCTCCAATCAGCTCTCAGAGCTCTCCTCATTGAGCTCTGCAGAGTGTAATTTTAGCTCTCCGCCCCCTTTTTTCTGAACTCTCAGACAAGCATTAAATATTCAGCACTTTGAAGGGATGTAGACCGCAGATAAACAGGTACAACGTATGTAGAAGGATAGGTTTCATCTCTGTGTATCACCTGAGGTCAATCACTTCACTGGGTATATGTAATAGTTTACAACCACTTTAAAAGATGTTCACTAATCTGATCACATATCAGAAGTACTCGTAGGTTCAAAAACCGCAATATTGTATCACAGAGTGGCACACGCATAAGGGATCGCAGATTTCCTTTAATTGTCACAGGTTACAAGTTACAAATCAAGTCCCAACGCTTACCAGTTTCAGCCCTATGTGGGCCTTAGTCAGAATGAAGATTAAACTTTATATAGGGCTGAAACGCGTAGGCATTGGGACTTGGTTTCTAACTTTTAAACAGAGCCGGTAATCATGCTGACAGCCTGAGGACAAAAAAAAAAGCTGATCACTGGCTTCTGTCAGAGGGACATTGGTTCCGAAGAGAGAGAGCCACTGCTGTCTCATCTGTGTCCCCCAGTGCCACCTACCAGTGCCCACCAGTGCCACCTATCAATGCCCACTAGTGCCACCTATCAATGCCCAATAGTACCACCCAACAGTGACAATCAGTGCTGTCAATCAGTGCCTCATCATCAGTGATGTCTATCAGTGTCACCTACCAGTGCCTATCAGTGCCCATCAGTGCCACCTATCAGTGCCCATCAGTGCCACCTATCAGTAACCTTCAGTGCTGCCCATCAGTGCCTATTGGTGCCACCCATCAGTGACACCTATCAGTACCCTTCAGTGCTGTCCATCAGTGTCCACCAGTGCCGCCTCATCAGTGCCCATCAGTGCCACCTTATCAGTGCCTATCAGTGCAGTCTATCAGTGCAGCCTATTAGTGCCCATCAGTGCCGCCTCATCAGCGCACATCAGACCCCGTTCACACTGGGGTGACCTGTCAGGCAACCTGGTCGCCTGACAAGTCGCCGTGGGTCGCCTGCCATAGAGCAGCACAGGACCCTTTCTAATAGGAGCGACACTCTTAGAAAAAGGGTCCGGAGCTTCTTTGGGGCGACCTGGAGCGACCTGCATTGACTTCAATGATATGAAGTCCGTGCCGGCCGCTCCGAGGTCGCGGTGCCAGCTGCGCATCGTGACTTCACAGGTCACCCGGCAAAGTCGGGTCGCCCCAGTGTGAACGGGGTCTCAATGAAGGAGAAAAATTACCTGTTTGCAAAATTTTATAACAAACTATGAAAATAGTTTTTTTTTTTTTTCTCAAAATTTTTTTTTTTTTGTTTGTTTAGCAAAAAATAAAAACCGCAGTAGTAATAAAATACCACCAAAAAAAGCTCTATTTGTGTGAAAAAAATTATAAAAATATAATTTGGGTACAGTGTAGCATGACCGCTCAATTGTCATTCAAAGTGTGACAGCGCTGAAAGCTGAAAAATGGCCTGGGCAGGAAGGGGGTTTAAGAGCCCGGTAGGCAAGTGGTTAAGGATGCAACATAAAAGTTACAAAACAAGACCCAACGCTTACACATTTGGGCCCTATGTAGGGCTAAAGGTTGTAGTTTCGGTGAATGTTACAAGCAGCCGTAACAAATGTTCCCTGTATTTTGTCTAATAGGTTTATTTCCTGTGATGGTCAGCTCCATCTAGTGGCTATAATGTGACATTTTTTTGACTGAGATATTTCAGAAATGACTGTATTATATCCACTAGATGGAGATGGCAATCAAATAAACAAATTACCCACTTCTGGACTGGAAGTTTTTGCCCCCTTAATGACCAGGCCATTTTTTTTCCGATTCAGCACTGCCTTACTTTAACTGACAATTGCGCAGTCGTGCAACGCTGTACCCAATTAAAATTGATGTCCTTTTTTTTCCCTACAAGTAGAGCTTTCTTTTGATGGTATTTGATCACCGTTTTTTTTTTTTTTTTTCCTGCTATAAACAAAAAAATTGCGACAATTCTGAAAAAATATATCTATTTTTCACTTTCTGCTATATAACATTCCCAATAAAAAAAAAATGTAAAAATCAAAATTTTTCATCCTCTTAGGACAATTTGTATTCTGCTACATATTTTTAGTAAAGAAAATCGCAATAAGCGTATTTTGATTGGTTTGCTCTACAGTTATCGCGTCTACAAACTAGGGGAAAGGTTTATGCCATTTTTATTTATTTATTTATTTTTACTAGTAATGGCGGCGATCTGCGATTTTTTTGTGGCGGACAGATCGAATCCCCTAACTGACATTTTTGACACTTTTGGGGGGACCAGTGACATTACTACAGTAATCAGTGCTAAAAATATGCACTGTTACTGTAATATTGACACTGGCAGGGAAGGCGTTAACACTGTGGTGACCAAAGGGTTAACCACTTTTGTGTGAGCCTAGAGCAGCGATGGCGAACCTTGGCACCCCAGATGTTTTGGAACTACATTTCCCATGATGCTTAACTACACTGTAGAGTGCATGAGCATCATGGGAACTGTACTGTAGTTCCAAAACATCTGGGGTGCCAAGGTTCGCCATCACTGGCCTAGGGGGTGTTTTCTAACTGTATTGGGGGGGGGGCTTATGAAAAAATCATAGAGACCTGTGATCCTATATAGAAGGATCAGAGGCACTCTGTGATCATTTCAGAGAGAAGAACGGTCAGCTGTGTTTACAGCAGCAGACCGTAGTTCACTCTCAGTGGGGAACGATCGCGGGTGCCCAGCGGCAATTGCGGCCGCCGGCCCCATGGATCATCGGCTTCCCCGCTTCCTAATGGTAGCGGGCGTGCGCCTCCAGTGGTGCGCGTGCCCTCAGGAGCGCTCCCGGGGACTGCCATACAGGTACGGCGGTTCGTGCAGCCTGCCGCAGTATATCTGTGGCGGGCGGTCGGCAAGTGGTTAAATTAATAAATAAATAAATAAATAAAATTAAAAACATATTAAATAAAATAAATCTATTCTACAAATTCCAGGGAAAACTTGTTACAGCTGGGCGAATGCTTGTGACATTCGTCCAGTGAGTTTTTTTAGCGATAGAACCCCTGAGTGTGCAGTAAAAAAGACAAAAAAAAAAAAAGAAAAGTAAAAAGAATGTAAAAAAAAAGGTAAAAAAGTATAACAATTTTACTTTGTATCAAAAATACGCAAAACCACAAATGAATAAACAGAAAACATCCTCAACCAAGAAATCTTCTCCCTGGTAATGACGCTTTTATGGAGGCCACATTATTTGGAACTCAACTTTATATAAACCGGGTCAGGATTATATTTTATTTACAAAGATGGCGATAAGCTGGCGGCCATCCACCCGTCTGCACTATCTGGAGAGATTAGTCCGTTATCGCAGGACAGGCTGAACACGACTTGAGCTGCCATCGGAACAGCAAACAGGAAGTGAGGTCACGTCATCGCGCTCAGCACATGCTACAATATTTCACATGATCTGCTCAGACAGTGCAATCTGCTACATTGTACTACAGTGTACAGCAACCACCACCAATCGATTAAGAGTCCATCCACTGGGAAAAGCCACTGTGATTGGTCGCTATGAGTGAATGCTATGAGGTCATCTGTAAAAAGAATTTAACAATCCATAATATTTATATAATATAAATATGTTTATATAATATTATTTATTAATAAATTATATTTACAAATACTTTTTTTAACCTGGCATACAGCCAAATCTAACCCTGCATTCCAATATGCAGGTCCAGAAGCTCTTTTTTTTTTAATTTTAATAATTATAAATAATTTTTATATTTATAATATATATAATAATTCATTATATTTTAATTATTTTTAAATTAATTTAATTATTATTTTTTAATTATGGTTAAAACCAGCCCTATTCTCAGTTTACTCACATGCTCCTGTAGCCCAATATGTAAGGTTATTCACTGTTATATATTTTTTTTTTTTTTTACATGGGCAAACCTGCACTGGAGGTCAAACTGATAGGAGCAGGGCTGTCTTTAACACAGGGCAAAAGGGGCAACTGCTCCGTGCCAAGCTATTGTTGTGGGGCCCAAAGCAGCTGCCCCTTGAGCCCGCACTGCCCACAAATAATTGATAAGTGCATTTGGTAGGGCCCAAGAAACTATTTGCCCAATACTAAAGACGGCCCTGGATAGGAGGCTGGAGGCCATGCGTGGGTTCCAGGGGCATTGTGGTAAACTGGTGAAGGTACTCTCTCTCTCCAACAAAAAGAAAAGAAAAATATAAATAAAATAATGTAATCATTGAAATACACTGCTCAAAGAAACACTTTTTAATCAGAGTATAGAATCAAGTCAATTAAACTCCAGGGATATTTATCTGGTCAGTTAAGTAGCAGAGGGGGTTGTTAATTAGTTTCAGCTGCTTTTGTGTTAATTAAGATAAGGACAGGTGCTCTAGATGGGCAACAATGAGACGACCTCCAAAACAGGAATGGTTTTACAGGTGGAGGCCACTGACATTTTTTTCCCTACTCATCTTTTCTTAGTGTTATTCACTAGTTTTGCATTTGGCTAGGGTCAGTGTCACTACTGATCAAGAAAAACGAAGAGATTTCCAGTCACAACTTACCAACCAGCCAGCGACCAACCGAATTGACCTGTCTAACAGTATGCGTTAAAAACAGGTCAGTGTCACTACTGGTAGCATGAGGCAATACGTGAACCCTATAGAGGTTGCACAGGCAGTCCAATTCCTCCAGGATGGCACATCAATACGTACCATTGCCGGAAGGTTTGCTGTGTCTCCCAGCACAGTCTCAAGAGCATGGAGGAGATTCCAGGAGACAGGCAGTTACTCTAGGAGAGCTGGACAGGGCCATAGAAGGTCCTTAACCCATCAGCAGGACCGGTATCTGCTCCTTTGTGCAAGGAGGAACAGGACGAGCACTGCCAGAGCCCTGCAAAATGACCTCCAGACTAAACAATTGGAAATAGACTTCATGAGGGTGGCCTGAGGGCCCGAAGTCCTCTAGTGGGCCCTATGCTCACTGCCTGGCACCATAGAGCTCGATTGGCATTTGCCATTAAACACCAGAATTGGAAGGTCTGACAAAGGATACACCTTGTTCCTCTGTACACAATAAGCATTCTGAAAGTTGCAATAGAAAGTCATCCAGATATCAAACCATTGGTATCCCTCTTGACTTTAAGATGGGTATCAATGGTGGCAGTGTCTTGGTGGACACCAGTAGGTAAAGATCTAAATCTGAATCTGTGTCCTCTATTAAATGTGGAGAGAAGGATTTTACATGTAAGGATTTTATCCATCCAGAAGCCTGAGTCCTGATGGACAAGTTAGACGTCAATTTCAAGTAAGACTGCACATGGAATAGAAGGTCATCAGTGTACCCTACAATTGGTATCTCTCATGACTGCAAGATGCCCAAACGTGATCCCATCGTCCTGGTAAATACCAGTACAGAAGCTTTGTCTTTCAATGAACAAAGGATAAACCTTGTTCCTCTGTACACAATAAGCATTCTGAAGGTTGCAATAGAAAGTCATCCAGGTACCAAACCATTGGTATCCCTCTTGACCTCAAGATGGCTAAAAATGGCAGCACTGTCTTGGTGGGCGCCAGAAGATGAAGATCTAAAGCAGAATCTGTGTCCTCCAATGAACATAGAGAGAAGGATTTTACATGTAAGGATTTTATCCATCTAGAATCCAGACGTAAATGGACAAGTTGGACTCCAGTTTTAAGTAAGACTCAATATGCAATAGAAAGTCATTCAGGTACCCAACGATTGGCATCCTTCTTGACCTCAAGATGGCTAAAAATGGCAGCACTGTCTTGGTGGACACCAGTAGATGAAGATCTAAAGCAGAATCTGTGTCCTCCAATGAACATGGAGAGAAGGATTTTACATGTAAGGATTTTATCCATCTAGAATCCAGATAATGATGATGGACAAGTTGGACTCCAGTTTCACGTAAGACCCAATATGCAATAGAAAGTCATTTAGGTACCCAAGGATTGGCATCCCTCTTGACCACAAGATGGCTAAAAATGGCAGCATTGTCTTGGTGGACACCAGTAGATGAAGATCTAAAGCAGAATCTGTGTCCTCCAATGAATATGGAGAGAAGGATTTTACATGTAAGGATTTTATCCATCTAGAATCCAGATAATAATGATGAACAAGTTGGACTCCAGTTTCACGTAAGACCCAATATGCAATAGAAAGTCATTCAGGTACCCAAGGATTGGCATCCCTCTTGACCTCAAGATGGCTAAAAATGGCAGCAGTGTCTTGGTAGGCATCGGTAGATGAAGATCTAAAGCAGAATCTGTGTCCTCCAATGAACATGGAGAGAAGGATTTTACATGTAAGGATTTTATCCATCTAGAATCCAGATAATGATGATGGACAAGTTGGACTCCAGTTTCACGTAAAAGACCCAATATGCAATAGAAAGTCATTTAGGTACCCAATGATTGGCATCCCTCTTGACCTCACGATGGCTAAAAATGGGGGCAGTGTCTTGGTGGAATCCAGTGGATGAAAATCTAAAGCAGAATCTGTGTCTTCCAATAAACATGGAGAGAAGGATTTTATCCATCTAGAATCCCGATGACGATGAACAAGTTGGACTCCAGTTTCACGTAAGACCCAATATGCAATAGAAAGTCATTCAGGTACCCAACAATTGGCATCCCTCTTGACCTCAAGATTGCTAAAAATGGGGGCAGTGCCTTGGTGGAATCCAGTGGATGAAGATCTAAAGCAGAATCTGTGTCCTCCAATAAATTGGATAGAAGGATTTTACATGTAAGGATTTTATCCATCTAGAATCCAGATGATGATGGACAAGTTGGACTCCAGTTTCACGTAAAAGACCCAATATGCAATAGAAAGTCATTCAGGTACCCAATGATTGGCATCCCTCTTGACCTCACGATGGCTAAAAATGGGGGCAGTGTCTTGGTGGAATCCAGTGGATGAAAATCTAAAGCAGAATCTGTGTCTTCCAATAAACATGGAGAGAAGGATTTTATCCATCTAGAATCCCGATGATGATGGACAAGTTGGACTCCAGTTTCACGTAAGACCCAACATGCAATAGAAAGTCATTCAGGTACCCAACGATTGGCATCCCTCTTGACCTCAAGATGGCTAAAAATAGCGGCAGTGTCTTGGTGGGCATCAGTAGATGAAGATCTAAAGCAGAATCTGTGTCCTCCAATGAAAAGTAAGTACAAAACTCCTATTTCTCATTTTGGTAGCACTGCAAAGACGACAGAGACAGCCCCGCAGAGCCAGGCTAAGTGGGAAGAACATTTTTATGGCCGAAACCCTTTCAGCCGATCTGTGCACAGCTGATGCTTGTTTTGGAGACAAAATCCCCCTGATGTTTACTGCCATCGCACCTTCCAATAAAATATTTACACTGACTGCTTACGTTATTTGCTATGTTTCTCTTCTGCTGCTGTATTGTGCTTTGCTTGTTGGTTGTCCGCCTGCAAAAGAAACATAATAAACTTAAAAAAAAAACAGAAATGGAAAAAGAAATCTCTAAGATTTTACCAACCCTAAGAAATGCTATGTAGCTATCGCTGAACGGCATGGGGATGGGAAGTGGCTGTAAAAAGGCTTCAGGAGATCATCAGCACTGAGAACAACAAAAAAGGTAAAAACAAGTAAGTTACGAAAAAAAAACCCAAAGCAATTGTTTTGTGATACACAGTGCTTTAGAAAACGAAGGCTCTATTTACACTTGTGCGACTTCAAAGTTGTGTGATTTCCATTGCGACTTTACACGCTTCGATGCAACTTTGAATGGGTGCGACTTTGGCTTTACTGTTGCACAATGGTCGCATTGATAACAATAAGATGCAACTTTCATGCGACTTTTGAGTTTACATTGCAGTCTATGGCACTCGAATCACATAAAAGTTACATCAAACTAGTGCAGGAACCTTTATAAAGTCCCTGTGACTTTAGTCGCATAGATTTAAACGGCTTCCACTAAAATGCATGGACTGCAACTTGTCATGCGACTGCATGTGTCCAAAGTCGTGTCTGTGAATGGAGACTAATAAAAGTCATTCAGTTAAGATTTAGAAGTATCTTAGGCAGAATTCCAGGCAGATATATTGGACACTAAGCAATGCATATCAATGATACGTCATTTAATGTATTTTTTAATTGTAATCAGTGCAGTTACAGAAATCTCATCTGATATCAGTCTCTTGCAGCCCCTGTACAGCAGGGCTAGAGTGGGAAGGGAAGAAGCAGCACAAGGACCCAGTCAGTTCATGTGCTGATGCTGAAGAAGCATGCTGATAGGAGGAGAGAGCCGAGTAACAAAGCGATGAGTGCATCACTGTGTGGGTCCTCCTTTCACTGTCCAGTCACATTGTAAGGTGGTCCCCCAAAGCTGCTTCTCTTCAGTACTCTGTCTCTTACTCTTTGATGTCAGCGTGTACAATGTGGGATCAGCATTGAGCATGCCGAGGGCCCACCCTAAAGTCCCCCATAGCTGCTTCCCTTCGGCACTCTGTCATTGACATTCCGATCTCAGCGTGTACAATGTGAGACCAGCATTAAGGATGCAGAGAGTCCATCCCAAAATCCTCCATAGCTGCTTCCCTTCAGCACTCCGTCACTCACATTTTGATGTCAGCATGTATAATGCGGGACCAGGATTGAGGATGCTGCGGGCCCTCCTCAAAGTCCCCCAAAGCTGCTTCCCTTCGGCACTCCTTCACTCACATTTCAATGTCAGCATGTATAATGCGGGACCAGGATTGAGGATGCCGAGGGCCCACCCAAAAGTCCCCCAAAGCTGCTTCCCTTCAGCACTCCATCGCTCACATTTCAATGTCAGCATGTACAATGTGGGACCAGCATTGAGGATGCCGAGGGACCACCCCAAAGTCCCCGATAGCTGCTTCACTTCAGCACTTCATCGCTCACATTTTGATGTCAGTATGTATATTGTGGGACCAGGATTGAGGATGCCAAGGGCCCACCCCAAAGTCCCCCAAAACTGCTTCCCTTCAGCACTCCATTGCTCACATTTCAATGTCAGCATGTATAATGCGGGATCAGAATTGAGGATGCCAAGGGTCCACCCAAAAGTCCCCCAAAGCTGCTTCCCTTCAGCATTCCGTCACTCACATTTTGATGTCAGCATGTACAATGCAGGACCAGCATTGAGGATGCCGAGGGACCACCCCAATGTCCCTCATAGCTGCTTCCCTTCGGCACTCTGGTGCTGACATTCCAATCTAAGCATTTACAATGCATGACCACCATTAAGGATGCAGAGGGCCCATCTCAAAGTCCCCCAAAGCTACTTCCCCTCAGCACTCCATCGCTCATATTTCAATGTCAGCATGTATAATGTTGGACCAGGATTGAGGATGCCAAGGGCCCACCCCAAAGTCCTCCAAAGCTGCTTCCCTTTGGCACTCCATCATTCACATTTTGATGTCAGCATGTACAATGGGGGACCGGCATTGAGGATGCAGAGGGACCACCCCAAAGTTCCCCATAGCTGCTTCCCTTCGGCCCGCTGTCACTCACATTTTGAAGTCAGCATGTATAATGCAGGACCAGCATTGAGGATGCTGAGGTCCACCCACAAGAGGAGAGCACCAAGATGACCTGGAAAACAGGTTGAGAATTCAAAACACCGGACATCCTGGGCTCAGAGGAGATGGGTTAAATGATGCTGGCCATTAGGCCCAGGACATCTAGTGACAGAAAAAAGTACTGCATGGGGAAATCTCTGGATTGAAGGTGAATATTGCAGCAAAAGCTGGATGTATATGTACTGTAGGTAACACCGCCCACTTTGCACCTTTCTTATTGACTCCATTCTCCTGGTATTGAAATACTATCTTTGGGTGGGGTGGCCTTATAAATGCAAAAAAAAAAATGTTTTTTGCATTTTTATTTACTTTTTTGGACATTGAGCCTTTTAATAGTTGTGAACCTTAATTGGATGATATTCATTTTACTTTATGTATAATGTATCATAAACAATAAACAGCTGTGTGTTTTTTTAATACTTTTTTCACTAATTTTTCATCATTTGTTATATCTCAGTGCTGCTGATCTCCTCCAGCTTCTTTATGCCACTTCCTGCTATATGCAACCCTTTCAGTGCTGGCTGCCTATCGTGGCTTGGGGCTGGCTTCCTGAAAGCAACCACTGAGGATCAAGCCTGCACAAAGTAGGTTGGTACAGCTGCTTGAAATCTCCATCAGGGGGGCGCATCTGAAAGGTGACAACGTAGGAATACAATTGGGAGACAGTTGTCACCGTATAAAAGGAAGTGCCTAATTAGGACTTTTATGGGATGGATTGAACTTTGGGGCCCCCGGCATGAGCAATGCATGTCAGCACGGCCGCTTGAAGCCTCCACCAGGGGGAGCATCTTAAAGGTGACAACGTAGGAACGCAAATGGGAGACAGTTGTCACCCTATAACAGGAAGTGCTGAATTAGGACTTATATGGGATGGTATGAGCTTTGGGGCCCATGCCTGAGCAATGTATATCGTCACGGCCGCTTGAAGTCTCCACCAGGGGGCGCATCTGAAAGGTGACAACCTAGGAACACAATTGGGAGACAGTTGTCACCGTGTAACAGGAAGTGCTTAATTAGAACTTTTATGGGATGGTATGAGCTTTGGGGCCCATGTGTGCATAATGTATGTTGGCACCCCCGCTTGAAATCTCCACCAGGGGGCGCATGTGACAAGGTGACAACATAGGAACGCAATTGGAAGAAAGTTGTCACCATATAACGGGAAGTGCTTTAACAGGACTTTTATGGGATGGTATGAGCTTTGAGGCCCATGCCTGAGCAATGTATGTCGTCATGGCCGCTTAAAGTCTCCACCAGGGGGCGCATCTGAAAGGTGACAACGTAGGAACACAATTGGGAGACAGTTGTCACCGTGTAACAGGAAATGCTTAATTAGGACTTTTATGGGATGGTATGAGCTTTGGGGCCCATGTGTGCACAATGTATGTTGGTACAGCCGCTTAAATTCTCCGCCAAGGGGTGCATCTGACAAGGTGACAACGTAGG
Organism: Pelophylax lessonae; assembly: GCF_965119305.1. Lineage (NCBI taxonomy): Eukaryota > Metazoa > Chordata > Amphibia > Anura > Ranidae > Pelophylax > Pelophylax lessonae. Next base: position 205,894,253 of record NC_138779.1, on the reverse strand, counting down.
AACGCAATTGGCAGACAGTTGTCACCCTATACAGTAACAGGCAGTGCCTAAATAGGACTTTTCTGGAGCGGTATGAGCTTTTTTACTTATTTGTCATGCGCTAACCTGCATTGAAATGAATTGCCCGCCAATGCACCTAACGTACCGAAAACTGTCCGTGAGCCCTTTTCTTTTCGTAATGCAACGCAGCGTGACACTAGTGTGCGTTATGGCGCTCCGCTGTGTTGCTGCGTTGTCTTAGGCTCCATACATTTCTCCAGTTTTTTTAAATGTGTGCAAAATTGTGCATTTACAAAATTCGCTAAAAACGCATGTGGCGTTTGCGATGCCGTTCCTTATTAATAGCACCCCACAAACGGCAAGCAGCTGCAAAACGCACACTAAACGCAAATGCATATAAAAAAATGCGCATACTCATTGCCGCAGAAAAAGCTACATGAGCTGCTTTGCTGTGTTTGGGGCTGCACATCGCGTCAAAAATGCACTTAACAAAAAGCCAGTTAAAAAAAATGCCAGGTGTGAATGGGGCCTGAGTGCATTGGGCTGTTGGCGCTGCGATGCACAAATGCACGTTACGCATGACACCGGGAATGTGCGCGTTACTGCGAAGCGACGGTGTAAATGGGCCCTAACATGGTGGCATTTCTATGAGATTATAGTGATCGGGTTGATTGTTTTTTGTGTTAATAAATGTCTGCGCGGTTGGCGTCCTCGGTAGGGTCGTATATAAGTATTGGGGTGCACAGACAATGCCAGTCCTACTCCTGTCGCCAAAATGTTCTCCTGATGTGATGGGAGCTGTGCAGCAGATGTCTTGAAGCAGAATCCGTCCTTGAACTGGTTAAAGGATAAGCTCAGTCCCCATTGGCCCAGCCTCCTCTCCTCCGTCCAGCGGTGACAGCTCACACGCTGGGAACACTCAGCCACAGGCAGGAATAAAGGATCTCAGGACTCCTCCGACCACTCCGAGCCTGACTCTCCAAGAACTGACCAAGAGCCAACACCAAAAGTAAGGCAATACTTTCTACCATAGATGATGTCCCTTCTTACCCCTAAAAACAACAAAGATCTCTGCTTTTATTGAAGTATTAGAGGGATTTCTGGTTTTAATTTGCAGGTTTTGTTAAAAAACAGAGGTCTCTGTATTGTGTATATAGGTAATTCATAGTATATACCTTAGAGACCTCTGCTTTTATGAAATATGAAAGATACATTTTGTTAGCTTTTATTAAAAGCAGAGGTCTCTGTATTTTGTATATTGATTATTCCCCAAGTACACCCTATAGGCTGAGACCTCTGCTTTTATTTAAGTTTCAGAGACAGGGATTTCAGGTTTTTATTTTCAGGTTTTGTTAAAAAACAGAGGTCTCTGTATTATGTATATAGGTAATTCCCAGTATGCACCTTAGAGAATGGGACCTCTGGTTTTATGGAAATTGTAGAGACAGATTTATTAGCTTTTCACTTGCAGGCTTTGTTAAAAGCAGAGGTCTCTGTATTTTGTATATTGATCACTCCCCATGTACACCCTATAGGCTGAGACCTCTGCTTTTGATTAAATATTAGAGACAGCGTTTAATCAGGATTGTTAAAAGCAGAGGGCTCTGTATTTACTACAGTATATAGGCAATTCCCCATGTACACCCTATAGGCTGAGAGACCTCTTCTTTTATGGAAGTATTAGAGACAGGGATTTCTGGCTTTACTTTTCAGGTTTTGTTAAAAAACAGAGGTCTCTGTATTGTGTATATAGGTAATTCCTAGTATGCACCTCAGAGACCTCTGCTTTTATGAAATATGAAAGATACATTTTGTTAGCTTTTGTTAAAAGCAGAGGTCTCTGTATTTAGTATATTGATCATTCCCCATGTACACCCTATAGGCTGAGACCTCTTCTTTTATTTAAGTTTCAGAGACAGGGATTTCAGGTTTTTATTTTCAGGTTTTGTTAAAAAACAGAGGTCTCTGTATTATGTATATAGGTAATTCCCAGTATGCACCTTAGAGAATGGGACCTCTGGTTTTCTGGAAATTGTAGAGACAGATTTATTAGTTTTTCACTTGCAGGCTTTGTTAAAAGCAGACGTCTCTGTATCTTATATATTGATCATTCCCCATGTACACCCTATAGACTGAGACCTCTGCTTTTGATTAAATATTAGAGAATAGCGTTTAATCAGGATTGTTAAAAGCAGAGGTCTCTGTATTTACTACAGTATATAGGCAATTCCCCATGTACACCCTATAGGCTGAGACCTCTGCTTTTATTGAAGTATTAGAGATAGGGAATTATGGTTTTGATTTTCAGGTTTTCTTAAAAAACAGAGGTCTCTGTATTATGTATATAGGTAATTCCTAGTATGCACCTCAGAGACCTCTGCTTTTATGAAATATGAAAGATACATTTTGTTAGCTTTTGTTAAAAGCAGAGATCTCTCTATTTAGTATATCGATCATTCCCCATGTACACCCTATAGGCTGAGACCTCTTCTTTTAATGAAATATTAGAGACAGCGTTTACCAAGATTTGTTAAAAGCAGAGATCTCTGTATTTTGTCTATAGCTCATTCCCAATATACACCCTATAGACTGAGACCTCTGCTTTTAATGAAGTTGCAGAGACAGGGATTTTAGGTTTTAATTTTCAGGTTTTGTTAAAAAACAGAGGTCTCTGTATTTTATATATTGATCATTCCCCATGTACACCCTATAGAGCAGTGATGGCGAATCTTGGCACCCCAGATGTTTTGGAACTACATTTCCCATGATGCTCACCTACACCGCAGGGTGCATGAGCATCATGGGAAATGTAGCTCTAAAACATCTGGGGTGCCAAGGTTCGCCATCACTGCTATAGACTGAGACCTCTGCTTTTAATTACCTATTAGAGACAGCGTTTAATCAGGATTGTTAAAAGCAGATCTCTGTGTATTTAGTACAGCATATAGACAATTCCCCATGTACACCCTATAGGCTGAGACCTCTGCTTTTATTTAAGTATTAGAGACAGGGATTTATGGCTTTACTTTTCAGGTTTTGTTAAAAAACAGAGGTCTCTGTATTGTGTATATAGGTAATTCCTAGTATGCACCTCAGAGACCTCTGCTTTTATGAAATATGAAAGATACATTTTGTTAGCTTTTGTTAAAAGCAGAGGTCTCTGTATTTTGTATATTGATCATTCCCCATGTACACCCTATAGGCTGAGACCTCTGCTTTTAATTAAATATTAGAGACAGCGTTTATCAGGATTTGTTAAAAGCAGAGATCTCTGTATTTAGTATATTGATCACTCCCCATGTACACCCTATAGGCTGAGACCTGTGCTTTTATTTAAATATTAGAGACAGCATTTATCAAGATTTGTTAAAGGCAGAGATCTCTGTATTTTGTATATTGATCATTCCCCATGTACACCCTATAGGCTGAGACCTCTGCTTTTAATTAAATATTAGAGACAGCGTTTACCAAGATTTGTTAAAAGCAGAGATCTCTGTATTTTGTATATAGCTCATTCCCAATATACACCCTATAGACTGAGACCTCTGCTTTTATTGAAGTTTCAGAGACAGGGATTTTAGGTTTTAATTTTCAGGTTTTGTTAAAAAAACAGAGGTCTCTGTATTATGTATATAGGTAACTCCCAGGATGCACCTTAGAGAATGGGACCTCATTGAAAAAGTAGAGACAGATTTATTAGCTTTTCACTTGCAGGCTTTGTTAAAAGCAGACATCTCTGTATCTTATATATTGATCATTCCCCATGTACACCCGATAGACCAGTGATGGCGAACCTTGGCACACCAGATGTTTTGGAACTTCATTTCCCATGATGCTCACCTACACTGCAGGGTGCATGAGCATCATGGGAAATGTAGCTCTAAAACATCTTGGGTGCCAAGGTTTGCCATCACTGCTATAGACTGAGACCTCTGCTTTTAATTAAATATTAGAGACAGCGTTTATCAGGATTTGTTAAAAGCAGAGATTTCTATATTTTGTATATTGATCATTCCCCATGTACACCCGATAGACCAATGATGACGAACCTTGGCACCCCAGATGTTTTGGAACTACATTTCCCATGATGCTCACCTACACTGCAGGGTGCATTAGGATCCTGGGAAATGTAGTTCCAAAACATCTGGGGTGCCAAGGTTTGCCATCACTGCTATAGACTGAGACCTCTGCTTTTACTGAAGTTTACTGCTTTTACTGAAGTATTAGAGACAGCGATTTTCTAGTTTTAATTTGCAGGTTTTTTAAAAACAGAGGTCTCTGTATTATGTATAGATAATTTCTAGTATGTAACTTGGAGACCTCTGCCTTTATGAAATATGAAAGATACATTTTGTTAGCTTTTATTAAAAGCAGAGGTCTCTGTATTTTGTATATTGACCATTCCCCATGTACACCCTATAGGCTGAGACCTCTGCTTTTAATTAAATATTAGAGACAGCGTTTATCAGGATTTGTTAAAAGCAGAGATCTCTGTATTTTGTATATAGGCAATTTTCCATGTACACTTTACAGTGTGAGACCTCTATTTTTTTCCGAAATATTGGAGACGGGTTTTAATTTGCAGGCTTTGTTAAAAGCAGAAGTCTCTGTGTTTTGTATAAAGGTAATTCCCCCTGTGCACCTTACATATTTACATAGTTAGTAAGGTTGAAAAAAAACACCAGTCCATCCAGTTCAACCTATGATGTGTATAATAGTTTATACATACAATAGTTTATGTCTATATAGTTTATGTCAATAATACATCATATATCCCTGTAAGTTGTGGTCATTAAGATGCCCATCTAACAGTTTTTGAAACTATCAACGCTCCCTGCTGATGCCACTGCTTGTGGAAGAGAATTCCACATCCTTACCGCTCTGACAGTGAAGAACCCGTTACGCAACTTGAAGTTAAACCGCTTCTCTTCCAATTTCCAACATCTTTTTAAATTCCCTTAATGAATTAGACCTCTTTTTATAAAATATTAAAGACAAATTTTAACAGGTTTAATTTGCAGCCCTGTAAAAAGTAGAGGGCCATGTATTTTGTATTTGGTAAGTCTCCATGTGCACCTTATAGAATGAGACCTCTGCTTTTACTGAAATCTAAGGATGGTCATACATTATACAATTTCCTTCCACAGTTTTCCTTTAAATTTACCAAAAACCATATAATATGAGGTCAAACCTAAAAACGTTTGATTCATATGCAATCAGGCAGGCCCTTTCACTACATAGTTTAAGGTAAATCTAAAGGAAATTGAATAAGAAAATCCCAAAAAGCGTATATTGATTGGTTTGCGCAAAAGTTATCATGTCTACAAACTTGGGGAAAGATTTATGTCAATTTGACTTATTTATTTATTTTTTTACTAGTAATGGCGGCGATCTGCGATTTTTAGCGGGACTGCGACATTTCGGCGGACAGATCGCACCCCTAACTGACATTTTTTACCCTTTTGGGGGGACCAGTGACATTACTACAGTAATCAGTGCTAAAAATATGCACTGTTACTGTAATAATGTCACTGGCAGGGAAGGGGTTAACACCAGTGGCGATCAAAGGGTTAACTGTGTCCCTAGGGGGTGCTTTCTAACTGTGTGGGGGAGGGGCTTGCTGCATGGCTACAGAGACCTGTGATCCTAAATAGGAGGAACACAGGATCCCCACACTACATGTACGTCGTTTCGCGTAACAGAGCCTACCTGCTGCAGTAAAGCTACGGCGTTTGGTCAGCAAGTAGTTAATAGATATACAATAGAATACAAATTGGCCTAAAATGATAAAAAAAATTATCTAACTTATATATATATATATATATATATATATATATATATATATATATATATATATATATATATGTTATATAGCAAACTGTGAAAAATATTGTTTTTTTTTTCTCAATTGTCGCTGTATTTTTTTATAAACCAATCAAAATACGCTTATTGCGATTTTTTTTAACCAAAAATATGTAGCAGAAGACCTAAAATGGCCTAAAATGTTAAAAAAAATATTGATTTTTAAATTTTTTTTGAGAATGTTATATAGCAGAAAGTGATAAATATTGTTTTTTTTTTCAGAATTGTGGCTCTTTTTTTGTTTATAGCGCAAAAAATAAAAATTGCACAGGTTATCAAATAACACCAAAAGAAAGTTCTATTTGTGGGAAAAAAAGGACATCAATTTTATTTGGGTACAGCGTCGCACAACCGCGCAATTGTTCGCTAAAGTAACGCAGTGCCGAATTGCAAAAAATGGCCTGGTCATTAAGGGGGCAGGACTGGTTAATACCGCTTTAAGCATTGAATCCCCGATTAGCTTACAGGACAACCCCTGAAATGTTTTTTAGTTGGCGTTAAAAGTTAGTTAGTTGGCTGATAAAAGCGGTGAGAATGCTCGCTGATCCCCCGAATCTCTGCTCTGTTTCTATACCAGGATCAGTAGGAAATGGCACTGGAAATCTAATCACATCACGCTGTGACTGCGAGATTAAACGCTCGCCATCTGCAGAGGTGCTGCGCGGCGATCGCCGAAGGGGAGCTTCCTTGCTGCACCAATAATTGGATTGGAGGAAATACAGAAGATTGTAACTTTGTGGCTAATGAGTCTTTTCTTCTTCCAGGTAATTATATAGCACTCATCATCACTTTACATTCATATCAGTCCCTGATCCAATGAGCTTACAATCTATTGTCCTTATTTCACATATACATAATTGGGCCAGTTTAGATTGTAGACAGTGAACCCTCCAGCACGTCTTCGGAGTACGGGAGGGAACCACGTCCACATATTACTGATAGTCACTCCCAGTGTAAGATGGAGGAAAATCCTGAAAATTGGAGTCAGTTAAGGGAAGAAGAGATATTGGTAGCAGAACTCTGCTTGCCCTCTCTTTCTGCGGGAAGGTGGGCATCTGGCGGCAAGTGGGTCGGTGCAGGTGAGCATTCCAACAAGGTGGTCACATAAGGAAGGGGTAGCGTGGGGGTTACAGGGAGAGTTAGTGTTGGGGTTACATGGAGGGTTAGTGTTGGGGAAACATGGAGTATTAGTGTGAGGGTTATAGGGAAGGTTAGTGTGAGGTTTAGAAGAAGCGTTAGTGTTAGCGTTACATGAAGGGTTAGTGCTAAAGGTTACAGGGAGAGCTAGCTTTGAGGTCACTGGGAGGGTTAGTGTTGAGGTTACAGGGAGGGTTAGTGTTGAGGTTACAGGGAGGAATAGTGTTGAGGTTACAGGGAGGGTTAGTGTTGAGGTTACAGGAAGGATTAGTGTTGAGGTTACAGGGAGGGTTAGTGTTGAGGTTACAGGAAGGGTTAGTGTTGAGGTTACAGGAAGGATTAGTGTTGAGGTTACAGGGAGGGTTAGTGTTGAGGTTACAGAGAGGGTTAGTGTTGGAGTTACATGGAGGGATAGTGTTGAGGTCACAAGGAGTGTAACTGTTGGGGTTACTGGGAGGGTTACTTTTATGCTTATGGGGGGGGGGGGGGTTATTGTTGAGGATACGGGGAGGGTAAGTATTGAGGTTACAGGCAGGATTAGTGTTGAGGTTACAATGAGGGTTAGTGTTGAGTTTACAATGAGGGATAGTGTTGAGGTTCCAGGGTGGGTTAGTGTTGAGGTTACAGGCAAGATTAGAGTTGAGGTTACAATGAGGGTTAGTGTTGAGGTTACAATGAGGGTTAGTGTTGAGGTTACAATGAGGGATAGTGTTGAGGTTACAGGGAGGGTTAGTATTGAGGCTACAGGGAGGGTTAGTGTTGAGGTTACAGAAAGTGGTTAGTGTTGAGGTTACAGGATGGGTTAGTGTTGAGGTTACAATGAGGGTTAGTGTTGTGGTTACAGGGAGGATTAGTGTTGAGATTAGAGTAAGGGTTAGTATTGAGGTTACAGGGAGGGTTAGTGTTGAGGTTACAAGAAGGGTTAGTGTTGGAGTTACAGGAAGGATTCGTTTTGAGGTTACAAGGAGAGTTAGTGTTGGGATTACAGGGAGGATTAGTGCTAAAGTTACAGGAAGGGTTAGTGTTGAGGCTACAGGGAGGGTTAGTGTTGAGGTTACAGGAAGAGTTAGTGTTGAGGTTACAGGGAGGGTTAGTGTTGAGGTTACAGGGAGGGTTAGTGTTGGAGTTACATGGAGGGATAGTGTTGAGGTCACAAGGAGTGTAACTGTTGGGGTTACTGGGAGGGTTACTTTTATGCTTATGGGGGGGGGTTATTGTTGAGGATACGGGGAGGGTTAGTATTGAGGTTACAGGCAGGATTAGTGTTGAGGTTACAATGAGGGTTAGTGTTGAGTTTACAATGAGGGATAGTGTTGAGGTTCCAGGGTGGGTTAGTGTTGAGGTTACAGGCAAGATTAGAGTTGAGGTTACAATGAGGGTTAGTGTTGAGGTTACAATGAGGGTTAGTGTTGAGGTTACAATGAGGGATAGTGTTGAGGTTACAGGGAGGGTTAGTATTGAGGCTACAGGGAGGGTTAGTGTTGAGGTTACAGAAAGTGGTTAGTGTTGAGGTTACAGGATGGGTTAGTGTTGAGGTTACAATGAGGGTTAGTGTTGTGGTTACAGGGAGGGTTAGTGTTGAGGTTACAGGAAGAGTTAGTGTTGAGGTTACAGGAAGAGTTAGTGTTGAGGTTACAGGAAGGATTAGTGTTGAGGTTACAGGGAGGGTTAGTGTTGAAGTTACAGGAAGGATTAGTGTTGAGGTTACAGGGAGGGTTAGTGTTGAGGTTACAGGGAGGGTTAGTGTTGGAGTTACATGGAGGGATAGTGTTGAGGTCACAAGGAGTGTAACTGTTGGGGTTACTGGGAGGGTTACTTTTATGGTTATGGGGGGGGGGGTTATTGTTGAGGATACGGGGAGGGTTAGTATTGAGGTTACAGGCAGGATTAGTGTTGAGGTTACAATGAGGGTTAGTGTTGAGGTTACAATGAGGGATAGTGTTGAGGTTCCAGGGTGGGTTAGTGTTGAGGTTACAGGCAAGATTAGAGTTGAGGTTACAATGAGGGTTAGTGTTGAGGTTACAATGAGGGTTAGTGTTGAGGTTACAATGAGGGATAGTGTTGAGGTTACAGGGAGGGTTAGTGTTGAGGTTACAGTAAGGGTTAGTATTGAGGCTACAGGGAGGGTTAGTGTTGAGGTTACAGAAAGTGGTTAGTGTTGAGGTTACAGGATGGGTTAGTGTTGAGGTTACAATGAGGGTTAGTTTTGAGGTTACAGGGAGGATTAGTGTTGAGGTTAAAGGGAAGGCTGGTATTGAGGTTACAAGAAGGGTTAGTGTTGAGGTTGCAATGAGGGTTAGTGTTGTGGTTACAGGGAGGATTAGTGTTGAGATTAGAGTAAGGGTTAGTATTGAGGTTACAGGGAGGGTTAGTGTTGAGGTTACAAGAAGGGTTAGTGTTGGAGTTACAGGAAGGATTCGTTTTGAGGTTACAAGGAGAGTTAGTATTGGGGTTACAAAGAGGGTTAGTGTTGGGATTACAGGGAGGATTAGTGCTAAAGTTACAGGAAGGGTTAGTGTTGAGGCTACAGGGAAGGTTAGTGTTGAGGCTACAGGGAGGGTTAGTGTTGAGGTTACAGGAAGAGTTAGTGTTGAGGTTACAGGAAGGATTAGTGTTGAGGTTACAGGGAGGGTTAGTGTTGAGGTTACAGGGAGGGTTAGTGTTGAGGTTACAGGGAGGGTTAGTGTTGGAGTTACATGGAGGGATAGTGTTGAGGTCACAAGAAATGTAACTGTTGGGGTTACTGGGAGGGTTACTTTTATGGTTATGGGGGCGGGGGGTTATTGTTGAGGATACGGGGAGGGTTAGTATTGAGGTTACAGGAAGGGTTAGTGTTGAGGTTACAGGCAGGATTAGCGTTGAGGTTACAATGAGGGTTAGTGTTGAGGTTATAATGAGGGATAGTGTTGAGGTTACAGGGAGGGTTAGTGTTGAGGTTACAGTAAGGGTTAGTATTGAGGCTACAGGGAGGGTTAGTGTTGAGGTTACAGAAAGTGGTTAGTGTTGAGGTTACAAGAAGGGTTAGTGTTGAGGTTGCAATGAGGGTTAGTGTTGTGGTTACAGGGAGGATTAGTGTTGAGATTAGAGTAAGGGTTAGTATTGAGGTTACAGGGAGGGTTAGTGTTGAGGTTACAAGAAGGGTTAGTGTTGGAGTTACAGGAAGGATTCGTTTTGAGGTTACAAGGACGGTTAGTATTGGGGTTACAAAGAGGGTTAGTGTTGGGATTACAGGGAGGATTAGTGCTAAAGTTACAGGAAGGGTTAGTGTTGAGGCTACAGGGAGGGTTAGTGTTGAGGTTACAGGAAGAGTTAGTGTTGAGGTTACAGGAAGAGTTAGTGTTGAGGTTACAGGAAGAGTTAGTGTTGAGGTTACAGGAAGGATTAGTGTTGAGGTTACAGGAAGAGTTAGTGCTAAGGTTAAATGAAGAGTTAGTGTTGAGGTTACAATGAGGGTTAGTGTTGAGGTTACAGGGAGAGTTAGTGCTAAGGTTACAGGAAGGGTCAGTGTTGAGGTTACAGGAAGGGAAATTTTAAGGTTACAAGGAGGGTTAGTGTACATGGAAAGTTAGTGTAAGAGTTACAGAGAGTGTATAACGGTTAGTGTTAGGGTTTTTTGTTTTCAGAGTAAAATTAGTGTTAGGGTAACAAAGCGAGGTAATATGAGGGTTCTTTTTAGATTTGAGTGCTATATGGAGAGTTAGTGTTGGAGTTACAAGGATGCTTAATGTTAGGGTTACAGTAAGGGTTAGTGTTGGATTTCTTCCAGCTCTGGAACCTCATGTATCATCTTTTAAGGGCTCCATAGGCTCCATAGATAGCGGTCAATGGGCAGACATGATCTTACCTGGCTCAGGTAGCAGGATCGGGTGGGTCAATGTACATGATCTTTTGCCTGGCCAATCACCAGGCCCAAGAGTCCTCACATGGGTGCCCGGCTATAAAGGTTTACCCGCTATCCAGTGGTGGGGGTTATGTATTATATGATTGGTTGAAGACAGGGATGCTCTAACTCATGGCATTGGCTGGCGGGCACAATTTCTAATCCCAAGTATATTTTATTGTTTCATATTTAATGTGATAATACATAATAACTGAGATCAGAAGCAGACGTCACCCAGTATTCTGTGAATTTATTGTTTTATAATCAGGCAGCTGTCCACAATCATAAGACGTTCCCGGTACATGCGCTAGATGGCTTCCAGCAAGGTAATGAATGGATATGATTTGCTCCTGACAGGGTAACCTAATTAGGACAATCTCTGTGTGGCGATGATGTCATTAATTAGGACAATCTTTATAGGACTGATTATCACATTGTGACAATATCGGATAATTGTATTTCCTCCCTCTTAGATAAAATAATGTGGCAGGCAGGGCACAGAATAGAATAGTCAGAACTTTCCTCGCCCGGTTTTCCTCCTCCATGTATCTAAGAATTTCATTTTCTTTGCCTGCAAATATTTCTGTCTTTGGTGCGTCACCTCCTGACATGTGCCTGAACTCTGTGAGGACTTGGCTTACTCAACCAATGAGGAACCGTATTATTGCAATCGTATTATTATCTGCAGGTCGGGTAACAATGGATGCTAAAAGTCTACAGCCCAAACTTTTTTAAACATTTTTGGCTGGAATAGGGAAGAGTTAGGACCACTGTCTGTTTTTTTTTTTTCTTGCTTCTGCTGTACTTCTGCTTTGTAACATTAGGGTCACCGTCAGGGCTGGCCCAAGACATTGTGCTGCCTGGGTCCAAGAATGAAATGCTCCCCCCCAACCCCAAAAAAAATCACGCCCAACAAAAGGCCCCCGAATCCATGATTTTATATAAATATAAAATGTAGAAGATATTATATATACTGTTATCTTCTTCCATAACTCACCACCGGAACGGTCCACCAACACCCACTGTCTGTCCTCAGTCCTCCTGTCACTCCTGTGCAGTGGCAGCTGGTGCGACATGGGCCGGGGGGGGGGGGGCGGACGGACCACACCATACCCCCCCCCGGACCACACCAGCCCGCACACCAGACCACCCCCCCCCCACTGTCGCCGACTCACTCATATAGATGTGTGTGTATATATATATATAAATATATACAGGGCTTTTTTTCAGCGGGAACGCGGGGGAACGCAGTTCCGGCACCTCCAGCATTGAATGTATGTAATGGGAAGGGGTTCAGGGTCTATTGATGCTGGATGCTGGGGGTTATATTGTTGCTTGAGGGGATGTATTTCTACGGGGTGGGTGAGTGGGGTTTATTGCTGCTAAGGAGGTCTATTGTTGCTGGTGGGGGATCTACTGTTGTTGGGGTTGGGGCTTATGTTGCTGGGGGTCAGTTGTTGCTGGGAAGGATCTAGTGATGCTGGCTGCAGGGAAATCTGTTGCTGCTGGGGGTCTATTTTTGCTGGCGGGGAGGGGTATTTTGTTAGGGGTTGCTTGGGGGGGGGGGGAGATCTTATGTTGCTGGCTGCAGAGGATCTATTTAACTGCTTTTCTTGTTTTCATTAACAAATTCCATACAAATTACTTAGTATCACAAATGTTACTTGGTTCTGTACTCTCTAAAAGGGCCGGTATTGGGAGGAGGGTAGGGGGTGGAACCAAGGAATCGTGCAGGGCGTGGGTAGGGTGAGGGGACAAGAGGTGACTCAGAAAGGGGGAGTTCCTGCACCTATTGTCTGAGAAAAAAAGCCCTGAATATATATAAATATATATATATGTATATGTGTTTTAGTACAAATATTAAAAATATTATGTATAGAATATTATGAATGATGTTAATATATAATAATATAAAAGAAGCATATACAAAAAAATTATGAATACTATATATTTCTTTAGTAAAAAAAATATGCAGTGTTCATTTATTTCATTATATATTTTTAAATATGAGATATATATATATATTGTGACAGGAAGTCAGGTAAATCTGTGGATGTTGTCACAGACAGGAGTTACATTTCCACCTGGTTTAGAAAATTCACCAATTACTATAGGGTGTCGGCTGCAGAGGTAGCCAGAAAGGTGTAAGGACGTTGAAAAGACTTCAGCTGTTCAGAATGAGGCAATTAAGGCCTCTATAAGTTATCCAGAGGATGATTACTGATCGCTGCCTCCTGAAGCTGTGTGAGTATAGGAGAGCAGTGAGCTGAATGCCTCCGGAAGCGATGTGCGCTGAGGAGGGCAGTAAGACTGAAGACTTCTCAAGGTGAGGTCATGGATTGTTTCTGTGTGAAGAAAAACAAATGGACATTTTCTGTGTGAAGAGAAAACAAATGGACATTTTCTGTGTGAAGAGAAAATAAATGGACTATTGATTGTCTGCTGTATGATCAGCAGTGTCTGCCCAGCAGTAGGTTGGGACAGACTCCCTAGGTAGGTTCCTGTGTGTGAAGGTAGACGCCCACAGTGGCAAGGGTTTATTTTCTTTTATGTTTGTTTTGAATTATGCTGTTTTTGATGCTTGCACTTGTGTGAAGAAAATTGCAAGAATAAAGACTGTTGTTTTCAACTACTCCTCGGCTATCTCTCTGTGTAACGACCCCCCCCCCCCCAAGGGGTCACACTCTCTCGCTACCAAGCTAATCCCTCACAATATATATATATATATATATATATATATACATATATATATATATATATATATATATATATATATATATATATAATTTTTTATTTTTTTCAGTGAGCAAAATAGTTCCTATATATATATATATATATATGTACACTCCAAACGTGAGTTCTGCTGTTTGCCTAGACTTGTTAGATGTCCTCGTTTATGTGCGTAACTACAAGAAAATGATTTGTAATCTTCAGTTCTGGTAGATCTTTTGAACGATTGCTCTGTATATATTATTTATGAAGACAGCCAAGCAGATTAGTACTATCCATGGATACTATTTACAGCTAAGGACACTGGTCAATAATTGATGTAATCTTCCCGGTAATATTGAGCCATAGATGGACTAATTACCTTATACTGTAGGTGGCCGCAGGGACAGAGGTGGCTCAGTAAAATTTGTGTCTCCTTTGACTAATCATATAGGTCAGACCTGGACACCGCAGTCCGCCGGGATTGTTCTCATAGCAGCAACCTCGGTTGCAATAATCAAAGCCGAACATACAGTATAAAGAGAACCGGTTCTTTGACCATAGAGGCAAATCAAGAGGTTCTCTGAAATGTCAGCCCCCCCACACTCCCCTCCCATAGCTTATATAGCATTGGTTACCCCAGTACCATGTGGGGGTCAGTTGGTCCCCCATACCTGACTATTCTCATTTCTCAAAATAAGCGGCAGGTGAGCAAAAGCAAGGTTGGTGTACAGAGGGGTAATCTTGAATGTTCACTTTAAAGCGGAGTTCCGGCCACAGAATCGTTTTTTTTTTTATCAATACTTCCCAAACTGTCACCCCCCCCCCTTCATACATCAACGAATCCATTTTTTTACAGTATAGTAATCGATTGGCAATTATAAAATCTTACTTTATAAAATGTGTCCTGAGCACCACCATCTTTGTCCGGGTTCCCCTGAAGCCACTGTGTGTAAATGGATGCCCTGCTTCCTGGTTCGAGATGGAAGGGAGCCGGTGAATGCAGCGCGAAATCTCGCGCATGCCCAGTACTATGCGATCGGCATAGTATAGGGATGCCTATCATAGCGTTTTTTCCTGTTTGCAACTAAAGCGATGAGAGGAGCGGCCGGCCGCCTACGTCACTGCCCATTGCATCCTGGGAGTGTGAGTAAGAGCTCCCAGGACGCATTGCGGGACAGGAAGTGATGGCGCGGGCTGCGGCCGCAGAGGGAGGAAGTGGAAGGAAGGTGAGTATATTTTCTTCAATAATAAGGTAAGTAAAAAAATAAAAAAAAAATCGGAACTACCCATTTGTTTTTCAGGTAACAAATAGCAAGCGGATGGCCCCAAAATCGATTAGGTCGATTTTGTGGCCGGAACTCCGCTTTAAAGTGTACACTGTGTGCAGCACATCTATGCAATGAATGCACATTCCTCCATGTTTTATCCCTCTAAAGACCCTACAAGTACAGAAAAAAAGCTGATTGATCCTGCCAGAGATGCAATCAGCTCCTAACTTCCTGTTATAGGCTGACAACACACAGCTTTGCCTGAGTGGTGTCAGCCCTGCCCAGTTGTCTTTTGCTAAACTACTCAAACCCTTCCCCTCTCTTATTCTTGACAATAAACTAAAGCGGACCAATCCTGACAGCCAGCAAATGAATTTAAACTTGAACATTCCTGACATGTCCCAATATACAGCAGCTCTATTATTATTTTTTTTTTAGAAAAAGTGACTTTACTGAAATCTGAAATGCCTGCATCATGTCTACTTCCAGGTTTAGGGTGCGCGCACGCCCCCCCCCCCCCCCCCAACAAAGGCACCCTCTGTAATTGTACACATTGGAAGCCTATCAGAAAGTCCCGCCCAATGATTCATGAACCTGCTGATTGGCTGTGTGCAATCACAGTCAGTGGTGTATTATGGTTTTGTGCTGCCCTAGGCAAGACTAAAATTGGGCCCTCCTATGTAAATTTGCACTAGTGGTCTCAGGTGGAGGGGGGGCTGCTTTTTTTGCGGCCCCTGCAAAGTGCCGCCCTAGGTCTGGGCCTTGTGGGCCTAGGCCAAAATGCAGCACTGATCACAGCCCAGAGCTCTGTGTTTTCATTCAATATAGAGCTCTGTACAGACGGAGCGATTTCCCTGTGTTGCTCATCCCTGGGATAAGAACAGTGATCAAATAACACCAAAAGAAGTCTCTCTTTGTATGAAAAAAAGTATATAAATTTTGCTTGGATACAGTGTTGCATGACCGTGCAATTACCAGTTAAAATAGCGCAGTGCAGCATATCAAAAAATGGCCTGGTCATGAAGGGGTAAAACCTTCCCCAGCGTCAGTTAGTGTCAGATTACTGCGGCAGAACAGTATACTAGTCCCATTACTAGTCACTGATCGCCGCCATGAGTAGTATAAAACAATTTTTTAAAATCGCGCCTCACCTGGAGCTCCCAAAAAAAAATAAAAAAATATTCCAGTATATATATCATAGTTTGTAGACACTATAACTTTCACCCAAACCAATCAATACACACTGGGATTTTTTTTTTATTTTTTTTTATCAAAAACATGTAGCAACATACATTTTTTTTTTTTTTTTTTTTGGACATGTTTTATAGCAGAAAGTAAAAAATATTGTTTTGATTTTTTTTTTTTTAATTTTCAGGTTTTTTTTAATTTATATCGCAAAAAAATAAAAAACCCAGAGGTGACCAAATGCCACCAAAAGAAAGCTCTCTTTGTGTGAAAAAAAATATATAAATTTAATTTGGGTACAGCATTGCAATTGCACAATGGCCAGTTAAAGTAGCACCCAAACCAAGCAATATAAACTTATTTTTATTTTATTTTCTTATCAAAAATATCAACATACATTTTCGCCAAACTTTATTAAGATTGTTTTTTTATTAGACATATTTTATAGCAGAAAGTAAAAATTATTGTTTTGGTTTTTTTTTTGTTTTTTTTTTTAATTTCCTGGGTTTTTTTTCATTTATATTGCAAAAATTAAAAAACCCAGAGGTGACCAAATGCCACCAAAAGAAAGCTCTATTTTGCTCCACTTAAAGTCCTGTACTCCAAAAAGGTTCCTTTATATGTTTTTGAACAATACGTGGAGTTGTCCTTTAACTCCGATTGCCTTCTGGTCCATAACAGGTCCTCCTCCGCCCCCACCTGCACAATCGCCGCCACGTAGTAATCGGCACGCTAAGTGAGAGTCTTAAGCTTGTTTAGCTAATGGGCACCGGCAGGAACACTCCTTCTGTTATCTATTAAAAGGGTGCAGATCAGTCAAAACATCCGCCATCCCATCAATCACTTCCCATTAAACACCAATAAAAAGTCAGGTGGACTGAACATGCCACACACCTCTCGTTGATTTGTAGAGCGTCTTCCACACCCCGCCGGCCACGCCTCCATCCTAGATTGAGAGTTTACGAGTATCAATTTCACACCTTTGTGCTTCTAAAGCTCTATAAAATGATGTGAAATGTAAACCGAGGATTGGCCACCTTCCACCTGACTCCTCTGGTCTTGTACGACCTAAAGTGACCATGTTGCTATAGCTAAAATAAAAAAAAGCCATGTAAAAAGACGTTCGATGGGCACCTTTTGTTAAATCTTCGCTCTATTGAAAAGCCAAAGCTGGATTGTCAACGAGGCAACCTAGGCAGGGTCCAAGGGCCAAGTCGATGTTCAGGCATCCAGTTACAACCTCCATGGTCCTGCAGTAAAACCAGGGGGGTAATTACATTCGGTCAATGCTATGCATCTACCAGTGGTGAAACTACCAGGGTTGCAAAGGTCTCACCTGCAACTGGGCCCTGGCCTTCTGACTACTGTGGGTGGGGCCCCAGATAGCTGCAGGATCCTAAGGCTCAGTTTACGCTGCTGCAACCCCAAAGTCTTGCGACTTGCTGGCAATTTTCGTGATTGGGATGTACTTGCAGTTTCCCTGTGACATTCTTGGAACTTTTGTTATTTAACATTGCAGTCTGTGGCATTCAAATCAAGAGAAAGACCCCCCGGGACTGATGGAAAGGGCTCTGGGACCAATGGAGGGGGCTCTGGCGGTCAAGGGGCCTTTTGAACCGGGGCCCTGAAGGCCCTAGTTACGCCTCTGGCACCTGCCCATCAAAAGGGAGGATTCACTTGCCTTGTTGGTATCTGATAGAGATGAGCTTGAGTTTTTCCGAACTTATCTCTAACATGATGAGAAGGGCACCCGGAAATGATGAAAAGAGCCCCAGTGATCATGGGAGTCCTTCATGGTTTTTTTTACTGGGGCCCTGAAGGCTCTAGTTAAGCCTCTAGCACCTGTCCATCACAAGGGAGGATTCACTTGCCCTGCTGGTATCTGATAGAGATGAGCTTGGGCGTCTTCCAAACTCATCTCTAACCTGATGAGAAGGGCTGTGGGAATGATGAAAAGGGCCCCAGTGGTCAGGGAGACCTTCATGTTTTTTTGCACTGGGGCCCTGAAGGCTCTAGTTAAGCCTCTGGCACCTACCCATCAAATGGGAGGATTCACTTGCCCTGCTGGTATCTGATAGAGATGAGCTTGGGCGTCTTCCAAACTCATCTCTAACCTGATGAGAAGGGCCGTGGGAATGATGAAAAGGGCCTCAGTGGTCAGGGAGACCTTCATGTTTTTTTGCACTGGGGCCCTGAAGGCTCTAGTTAAGCCTCTGGCACCTACCCATCAAATGGGAGGATTCACTTGCCCTGCTGGTATCTGATAGAGATGAGCTTGGGTGTCTTCCGAACTCAACTCTAACCTGATGAAAAGGGCCCTGAGATCGATAGAAAGGCTCCCGGCAGTCAGGGGCCCTTCACGTTTTTTTGCACTGGGGCCCTGAAGGCTCTAGTTATGCCCCTGGCACCTGCCCATCACAAGTGAGGATTCACTTGCCTTGTTGGTATCTGATAGAGATGAGATTGAGTTCTTCCGAACTCATCTCTAACCTGATGAGAAGGGCCCTGGGAATGATGAAAATAGCCCTTCATGTTTTTTTCACTGGGGCCCTGAAGGCTCTATTTAAGCCTAACAACACCTGCCCATCACAAGGGAGGATTCACTTGCCCTGCTGGTATCTGATGAGCTTAGGTGTCTCAACTCTAACCTGATGGAAAGGGCCCTGAGACCGATAGAAAGGGTCCTGGCAGTCAGGGGGGCCCTTCATGGTTTTTTGCACTGGGGCCCTGAAGGCTCTAGTTAAGACTCTAGCACCTGCCCATCACAAGGAAGGATTGACTTGTCCTACTGGTATGTGATAGAGATGAGCTTGGGTGTCTTCCGAACTCAACTCTAACCTGATGGAAAGGGCACTGAGACCGATAGAAAGGGTCCCAGCAGTCACGGGGACCCTTCATGTTTTTTTGCACTGGGACCCTGAAGGCTCTGGTTACGCCTCTGGCACCTGCCCATCACATGGGAGGATTCAATTGCTTTTTTTTAATCAAAATTTTTAATTTTATTAAGTTCAGGTAATACAAAAAGTATGAATAGATTTAAGCACCTTATTGAAACAATTGCCCCGACCACCCCCCTCCCAGGTTCCCTCCCTCTTCTCCATCCACTCGGTATTACCCGCACTTGCCTTTTTGGTATCTGATAGAGATGAGCTTAGGCTTCTTTCAAACTCATCTCTAACCTGATGGAAAGGGCCCTAGGATCAATAGAAAGGGCCCCGGCGGTCAGGGGGTAATTCATAGCTTCTTGAACAGGGGCCCTGAAGGCTCTGGTTACTCCCCTGGCTTCTGACCATCACTTTACAAGGGAAGATTCACTTGCCTTGTTGGTATCTGATAGAAATGAGCTTGGGTGTCTTCCGAACACTTCGCTAACCTGAACTCCGAGCTCCGACTTTTTTGTACTCCAATGAGCTGTGGGCCTGATCAGTCTGTAGGGTGGGGAATGACTCAGCTTGCAGCTCATTGGTGTACAAAAAAGCAGAAGTTCAGAGTTTAGGTTGGAAATGAGTTGCCTAAGCTCAGCTCTAGTATCTGATGAAATGGACCATACCATTTCAAACAAAATGGGGGAGTTCAGAGTTCAGGTTGGAAATGAGTTCGGAGAATGCCTAAGCTCAACTCTAGTATCTGATGAAATGGACCATACCATTCATAACAAAATGGGGGAGTTCAGAGTTTAGGTTGGAAATGAGTTCGGAGAATGCCTAAGCTCAACTCTAGTATCTGATGGAATGGACCATACCATTCCAAACAAAATGGGGAAATTCAGAGTTCAGGTTGGAAATGAGTTCAGAGAATGCCTAAGCTCAACTCTAGTATCTGATGGAATGGACCATACCATTCCAAACAAAATGGGGAGTTCAGAGTTCAGGTTGGAAATGAGTTCGTAGAATGCCTAAGCTCAACTCTAGTATCTGATGGAATGGACCATACCATTCCAAACAAAATGGGGGAATTCAGAGTTTAGGTTGGAAATGAGTTTGGAGAATGCCTAAGCTCAACTCTAGTATCTGATGGAATGGACCATACCATTCCAAACAAAATGGGGGAATTCAGAGTTTAGGTTGGAAATGAGTTTGGAGAATGCCTAAGCTCAACTCTAGTATCTTATGGAATGGACCATACCATTCATAACAAAATGGGGGAGTTCAGAGTTTAGGTTGGAAATGAGTTTGGAGAATGCCTAAGCTCAACTCTAGTATCTGATGGAATGGACCATACCATTCCATTCAAAATGGGGAAGTTCAGAGTTCAGGTTGGAAATGAGTTCAGAGAATGCCTAAGCTCAACTCTAGTATCTGATGGAATGGACCATACCATTCCAAACAAAATGGGGAAGTTCAGAGTTTAGGTTCGAAATGAGTTTGGAGAATGCCTAAGCTCAACTCTAGTATCTGATGGATTGGACCATACCATTCCAAACAAAATGGGGGAGCTTCTATGTACCTATTACCCTTATCATTGTCAGTTGAAGGGAAACCAGGACCAAAGCTTAGATCCCAATTCAACCACCTCTGTAAAGAGCTACAGGTGCTGCTTGCACTCAATGTTTCTAGGCAGGGTACCTAATCCCCAGCTGGGTGCTCTGGTTCCTCCCTCCGGTTGGTAGGTCACTACTGTGTCTTGTACTACATAGCTGTTCTAGATGTAAAGGGGATTGTACAATCAGATTGCAAATGTTGGCCAGTTGGTATCCCATTCCTAATAATGCAATATATGGGAGAATGACCTATTATGGCTTATATTAGGTCAATGGTGTAACAAGCGTCCTTTTTCACTTTGAGTACGTCAGCTACGGGGGCGAGGAATCCCCCTCCTGCAGCTTATTGGCCAAGCAATGACCGCTACCTTCTGGGTTCTGATGACCTTTGCTTCCAACCAAACCCAAGATCTTTACTACCCATAACAGAAGGTCCATGCCGCCATACGGCTCTGAGGATGGGGCAATAACATAGAAAGAGCCTGTGCATTGCACCCAGGGATTTTTTTTTTCTGAGAATATGTGCCTTCCCCCCTCCCCTTTCAAGTTATCTCTTATTAACCCCCCTACCCACCTCCAAGGACCATCCCTTGTCTCCTCCCCCAGTACTGCCCCTTTTAGAGAATACAGAACAGAAGGCGCAATGTAATTTTTATGGAGTTTGTTAATGATTAGAAGAAAGGCAGCAAAAATGATTCTCTTGCAGCCAACAATGATAGACTCCTCCCCCCCCAGCAAAAATAGACCCCCAAAACAAAATATCTCCCCAGCAACAGTAGATCCCTGCCAGCAACAATAGATTCCCCCCAGCAAAAATAGATCCAACCCCGCAACATAAGATCCACCAGAAACAATAAAGCGCTAGCAACAATAGATCCCTGCCAGCAACAATAGATTCCCCCCAGCAAAAATAGACCCATCACCGCATCCTAAGATCCCCCAGAAACAATAAACCGCTAGCAAGAATAGACCACTGTCAGCAACAATAAATCCCCCAGAAAAAAATAGATCCACCCCAGTAACATAAGATACCCCAGAAACAATAGGCCGCCAGCAACAAAAGACCACCACCAGCAACAATAGATCCCCCAGCAAAAATAGACCCATCTCCGCATCCTAAGATCTCCCAGAAACAATAGGCCGCCATCAGCAATAGACCACTACCAGCAACAATAAATCCCCCAGCAAAAATAGACCCACCAGAGCAACAATAGACCCCTGCCAGCAACAATAGATCCCCCAGCAAAAATAGACCCACCAGAGCAACAATAAACCTCTGCCAGCAACAATAGACCCCCCCAGAAAAAATTGACCTACCCCCGCAACAAAAGATCCCCCAGAAACAATAGACCGCCAGCAACAATAGACTACTACCAGCAACA
The DNA here is from genome assembly GCF_965119305.1 of Pelophylax lessonae. Lineage (NCBI taxonomy): Eukaryota > Metazoa > Chordata > Amphibia > Anura > Ranidae > Pelophylax > Pelophylax lessonae. Next base: position 205,872,347 of record NC_138779.1, on the reverse strand, counting down.
ATGAATCCCCCAGCAAAAATAGACCCGCCCCAGCAATAATAGACCCCTGCCAGCAACAATAGTATCCATGGTAAAAATAGACCCACCTCAGCAACATAAGATCTCCCCAGAAACAATAGACCCCTGCCAGCAACAATAGATCTCCCAGCAAGAATAGACCCACCTCAGCAACATAAGATCCCCCCAACAACAAGAGACTCCCCTTAGCAACAAAAGATACCCTAGTAAAAAATAGACTCACCTCAGCAACATAGGATCTCCTAGCAACAATAGACGCCTGCCAGCAACAATAGATCCCCCAGTTAAAACAGACCCACCTCAGCAACATAAAATCTGTCCAGCAAAAATAATCCACCCCCAACAACAATAGATCCTCCAGCAAAACTAGACCCACCCCAACAACATAAGATCCCCCTAGCAACAGAAAACCACACAAAAAAATAAAATATCCCCAAGTAACAACAGATTTCCTAGTAGCCAGTATCAGTAGATCCTCTAGCAGCCAGCAATAATGGACCCCTACCTCAACAGCAGATCCCATCCAGTAACAATTGATCCCCCCAGCGGCAATAGATCTCCCAGCTGCACTTGCCATTACATACATTCAGTGCTGGGGGGGGCTGGAACTGCATCCCCCCACATCTCGCCCTGGTTGCACCCAAGCCACACATTGATCACAAGTGCAATGCTCTACAGGCTTCATTGGAAACATTCAGTACATGCACATTGTTCATTATATCATGGTTTCTGCATTTTCTACACTTTGCAAAAGGTGGAGTGTTCCTTTAAATTGTTTACTATAGTGATGGGGTCCCTTTAAGTCCTGCGATCCATCAAAACCCCGAGCAGATTTTCCATAGAATATCCCAGAATGTATATTTATTTCCATTAGCAGGAAGAGTTATTGCGCCCAATTACCCCGGAACATAACAATCCCATTTACTTTATAAAGCGAAAAAAAGAGGACCGCAGTGGAGATGTCAGGGACAACGCCGGTCCGGGGAGGAATGAAAACAGTGCCGGCTCTAAGAACAATAAAGATGGAAAGATCGCTCTTTAAAATCGTTCAAACAGCCGTGTTTGTACTTAGAGCAACGTCACTTAACTCCTTCCGTCCTTATCAACAGGGACGAGGCACAGGAAATATCACACATGTGCAGAACCAAAAAATACCTTTCATTTTGTTTCATTATTTACATAAATTCGTTATGTTAAATTTGCTTAAATTGTTTAATTTGTTTTTGGAATTCATTTCATTTATTCGAATTGGAATCGATTCAAAATTTCTGAATTTGGGAAATTCGAATCAAATCAAATTTGAGTTGATTTGAATCGAATTCTATTCGACTTCCATTGTATGTCGAATTTGTTTTCGTATACAATTGCGACACAAATCATATTGTAATTGAATGTTATTAAGAATGACCTTTCCTTTTCAATCTGCAGCTGTTGTCATTTTTCTGAAAATGCAATGCAATATGGCCGCCTGGAGCTGTTCTGTACACAGAATGTATACTGACCACACCCCCCAAACATCATTTCCTGCTTGTGTGATTGGCTCACCAATTTTCCCAGAAGTCTGCACTAAGATAGAAGTCAGTTTTCTGGCATCCCCTGCAACAACAATCTCATTTTTGGTGAAATACTCCCAATAGGAACACGTCTAAAGGGAAGCAGGCCCAGCAGATTTCCTCATTAGAGCTCTGCAGCTGCCACAGCTGATAGAAAATTATGAAGCCACTCCCATTAGACCCACTCAGCACAGAGACACAAACAATGATTTCTTCAGAATAACAAAAGGTAGGAATCTGCAACAAAGTTTGTTAAAATCCTTGTAATGTACAGAGATCACCCAGAGGGGAATGATTTTTTCTCAACAGAAGTGGAGTTACGCTTTAAGTCCGGCCAAAAAATATTTATTGAATGTACACTGTAAATATAAATCCCACGAATGAAGTGTGTTCCACACATGTAGGCTGCAATGTTATGTACAACATGCAGTCAGTGTCAAATGTCCGACACTGAGATCTACAGTTCCAGCTGGAGTACTCAGATCACAGTGGGTCGCTCACCCCACCTCCTCCATTCATTAAACATCTTGCATTCCTTTCAATTAATGCAAGGCACTCTGTGATTGGAGGATGGGAGATCATGACATGTATCCACGTCTCCTTCAATCACAAAGCTCCTTACAATACTTAAAAAGAATAATGCCATCTTGTGGCAGAGAAGTGGTACTACAGGGAAAAGACATTTTTTAATTTATTTTTTTATTTTTATTTGTACTTGGCCTTGCTATATAAAAAACAATGAAAGGCTAAAGTGTTACTAAACCCAGGAGCCTGCAGTCACTATATATGTGTTCTCACACAGTACACAGAACAGGGAAATGCAAGTATTTTAGTGATAAACACCTTTTCTCATCAGCAGTATATAGCAGTCTTGTGACTTCTATCAGTGTCTGGTTAAAGCTTGTAGGAGGAGTTTTTATTCTCCCCTGATTGTCCTATGAGGCTGCCTGACTCCTTGCCCTCTGTCTGATAAGTGCTGTTTGGCCCTGTGCACCTCCCCCCACCCAAAAAAAAAGAAAAAAATTAGCAGTACACACCAAACTGAGCATTTGAAAAGTGCCCCCTAAGGCTGTGTTCTGTAAGCAGATGGGTTGGGGACAGTGGAAGAAGGGGAGGATCAGAGAAGACAAGATCAAACAGCCTTTTTACCCAATGCAGAGGATTAACTCAAGCATGGTATATACAGTGTATATATATATATATATATATATATATATATATATATATATATATAGTAACACTTGAAGTTGTATGTTAAAAGAGCTAACATTACAAACAGATTGGATTAAAACATATGACTGAATAACATTTTCCTGTAAACTGGCGCTAATGTGCAAGGCACTCTGTGATTGGCTGAGGGGAGATCACATTTTATCCACACTTCCTTCAATCACAGAACACCTTGCATTTTGGCATCTTGTGGCAGAAAGGAGGTATTACACAAGAAAGCTTTTTTTTAAGTTGTAATCAGCCTCACTATTAAAAAAAAAAATATATATATATATATATATATATATATATATATTAAATATATATTATATATATACTGGGTGGCGCTAGAACATAGAGCCGCATGACGTAGCCAGCTCTGCGCATAGCGTCCCTATTGCCCTAGCAACATCGGGGACACGCGAAGAGCTGACCGAGCGGCTCTCGGGTGACATCGCTCGGCTGCCGCCACTTGTAACGGCGGCTGCCGCTTAGCAGTAAGTCCACACGAGCGTGCACCTGCCGCGTGCCCGCGCACACCCGCCGCTTCAACAATTTTGCCCAGCCGCCCGAAGTTTCTGCGCTCCAAGTCCCAACGGCTGTCCGTGGGGCACATCCGCAGTAGCGCAATCCCACGGACACAGGGACTGGATGCAGAGACACTTGTACTTTATTATATAGGATGA
>NC_138779.1:205758881-205861381 GCF_965119305.1 Pelophylax lessonae | reverse complement strand
TTTCAAATTATGGCAGTCAGGTGTTTCCAAAGTATGAAGAGGCCCCTCCAAATGATGGCAGTAAGGTGTTTCCAAAGTATGTGGAGACCCCTCGAAATGATGGCAGTCAGGTGTTTCCAATAGTATGTGGAGATCCCTCGAAATGATGGCAGTTAGGTGTTTACAAAAGTATGTGGAGGCCCTTCCAAATGATGGCGGTTAGTTATTTCCAAACTATGTGGAGACCCCTCCAAATGATGGCAGTCAGGTGTTTCCAAAGTATGCAGAGACCCCTCCAAATGATGGCAGTCAGGTGTTTCCAAAGTATGTGAAGACCCCTCGAAATGATGGCAGTCAGGTGTTTCCAAAAGTATGTGGAGGCCCTTCCAAATGATGGTGGTTAGTTATTTCCAATAGTATGTGGAGACCCCTCCAAATGATGGCAGTCAGGTGTTTCCAAAGTATGAGGAGACCCCTCGAAATGATGGCAGTCAGGTGTTTACAAAAGTATGTGGAGGCCCTTCCAAATTATGGCAGTTAGTTATTTCCAATAGTATGTGGAGACCCCTCGAAATGATGGCAGTCAGGTGTTTCCAAAGTATGTGGAGACCCCTCTAAATGATGGCAGTCAAGTGTTTACAAAATTATGTGGAGGCCCTTCCAAATGATAGCGGTTAGTTATTTCCAATAGTATGTGGAGACCCCTCCAAATGATGGCAGTCAGGTGTTTCCAAAGTATGAGGAGACCCCTCGAAATGATGGCAGTCAGGTGTTTACAAAAGTATGTGGAGGCCCTTCCAAATTATGGCAGTTAGTTATTTCCAATAGTATGTGGAGACCCCTCGAAATGATGGCAGTCAGGTGTTTCCAAAGTATGTGGAGACCCCTCTAAATGATGGCAGTCAAGTGTTTACAAAATTATGTGGAGGCCCTTCCAAATGATAGCGGTTAGTTATTTCCAATAGTATGTGGAGACCCCTCCAAATGATGGCAGTCAGGTGTTTCCAAAGTATGTGGAGACCCCTCGAAATGATGGCAGTTAGGTGTTTACAAAAGTATGAGGAGGCCCTTCCAATTGATGGTGGTCAGGTGTTTCCAATAGTATGTGGAGACCCCTCGAAATGATGGCAGTCAGGTGTTTCCAAAGTATGTGGAGACCCCTCGAAATGATGGCAGTCTGGTGTTTACAAAAGTATGTGGAGGCCCTACCAAATGATGGCGGTTAGTTATTTCCAATAGTATGTGGAGACCCCTCCAAATGATGGCAGTCAGGTGTTTCCAAAGTATGTGGAGACCCCTCAAAATGATGGCAGTCAGGTGTTTACAAAAGTATGTGGAGACCCTTCCAAATGATGGCGGTTAGTTATTTCCAATAGTATGTGGAGACCCCTCGAAATGATGGCAGTCGGGTGTTTACAAAAGTATGTGGAGGCCCTTCCAAATGATGGCGGTTAGTTATTTCCAATAGTATGTGGAGACCCCTCCAAATGATGGCAGTGAGGTGTTTCCAAAGTATGTGGAGACCCCTTGAAATGATGGCAGTCAGGTGTTTCCAAAGTATGTGAAGACCCCTCAAAATTATGGCAGTCAGGTGTTTCCAAAGTATGTGAAGACCCCTCGAAATGATGGCAGTCAGGTGTTTACAAAAGTATGTGGAGGCCCTTCCAAATGATGGCAGTTAGTTATTTCCAAAGTATGTGGAGACCCCTCGAAATGATGGCAGTCAGGTGTTTACAAAGTATGTGGAGACCCCTCGAAATGATGGCAGTCAGGTGTTTACAAAAGTATGTGGAGGCCCTTCCAAATGATGACGGTTAGTTATTTCCAAAGTATTTGGAGACCCCTCCAAATGATGGCAGTCAGGTGTTTCCAAAGTATGTGAAGACCCCTCGAAATGATGGCAGTCAGGTGTTTACAAAAGTATGTGGAGGCCCTTCCAAATGATGGCAGTCAGGTGTTTCCAAAGTATATGGAGACCCCTCAAAATGATGGCAGTCAGGTGTTTACAAAAGTATGTGGAGGCCCTTCCAAATGATGGCGGTTAGTTATTTCCAAAGTATGTGGAGACCCCTCCAAATGATGGCAGTCAGGTGTTTCCAAAGAATGCAGAGACCCCTCGAAATGATGGCAGTCAGGTGTTTACAAAAGTATATGGAGGCCCTTCCAAATGATGGCGGTTAGTTATTTCCAATAGTATATGGAGACCCCTCCAAATGATGGCAGTCAGGTGTTTCCAAAGTATGTGGAGACCCCTCGAAATTATGGCAGTTAGGTGTTTACAAAAGTATGTGGAGGCCCTTCCAAATTATGGCAGTTAGTTATTTCCAATAGTATGTGGAGACCCCTCGAAATGATGGCAGTCAGGTGTTTCCAAAGTATGTGGAGACCCCTCGAAATTATGGCAGTTAGGTGTTTACAAAAGTATGTGGAGGCCCTTCCAATTGATGGTGGTTAGTTATTTCCAATAGTATGTGGAGACCCCTCGAAATGATGGCAGTCAGGTGTTTCCAAAGTATGTGGAGACCCCTCGAAATGATGGCAGTCAGGTGTTTCCAAAAGTGTATTGAGACCCCTCCAAATAATGGTGGTCAGGTGTTTCCAAAGTATGTGGGGACCCCTCCAAATGATGGTGTTCAGCTGTGTACACAAGTATGTGGAGATACCTCCGAATGATGGCGGTCAGGTTTTTCCAGTGAATGGTACATTTTAGACTTTTGTGCTCTTCCAACATTATGGTAACAGTTTGGGGACAGTCCTTTTCTGCTCCAGCATGACTGTGCCACTGTGTACAATGCCAACTCCAAAAAGATATTATTGTTTTTATGTGGAGGAACTCAAATGTCCTGCACCTAAACCCTACTGAACGCCATTGGGATGAACTGGAGAGCCATTTGAGAGCCAGGTCTTCTCATCCAATATCTCCTAACCTCACAAATGGGCACAAATTCCACCAGGTGCCCTCAAAGATTGAAGGATCTTATAGCCACAAACCGTGACAACACCCATTATTTTGGAATGGGATCACCAAGAAGCTCAGGTAGGTGTGATGGAGAGGTGTCCACCAACGTTTGACCACGTGGTGTCTTGTACTGCGCTGTGTAATTCTCTAGCGATGTCTTTATTAGTCCTTTAGGAGATGAGATGGAGACACTGGGAATTCTGTCTTCAGATCTTAAGTGTTTCTTCCATACTTATAATGATAAATAAGTGGCCCATCCATCATCTTCCATCACAGTTTAGATGGACAGCCCTATTTCCTAGCTGTAATAAAATTTACTGTAGAGGATGTGAGTTCTTAATCTTCTGTGACATCCTAATACTCCTAAAGAGGAATTATAATTTATATTCAGTAACCACATATTGTGATCTATCGTTACTTGTATGTGCCATGCGACTTTACAGATTGGCGTCTTTGCTGCACCTTATTTCCATTACTGTATTACATTTATAGGCTTATGGATCCTCTTATGGCCGTCTGCACTCTGCGAGTACTCAGCAATCAGCGTCCTCGATTAGCAAATCCTTCGATTAAATCTCAGCCGGATAAATGATTGTTTTTGATCAGTCAGATCTCGTTGTCTTCAGTTAAAAAACTCAATATCTTTAGCCAGTCAGACTTCACTATCTTCATTCAGTCAGACCTCACTATCTTCAATCAGTCAGACCTCAGTGTCTTCATTCAGTCAGACCTCACTATCTTCATTCAGTCAGACCTCACTATCTTCAATCAGTCAGACCTCACTATCTTCATTCAGTCAGACCTCACTATCTTCAATCAGTCAGACCTCACTATCTTCAATCAGTCAGACCTCACTATCTTCATTCAGTCAGACCTCACTATCTTCAATCAGTCAGACCTCACTGTCTTCATTCAGTCAGACCTCACTATCTTCATTCAGTCAGACCTCACTATCTTCATTCAGTCAGACCTCACTATCTTCATTCAGTCAGACCTCACTATCTTCATTCAGTCAGACCTCACTATCTTCAATCATTCAGACCTCACTATCTTCATTCAGTCAGACCTCAGTATCTTCAATCAGTCAGACCTCACTATCTTCAATCAGTCAGACCTCACTATCTTCAATCAGTCAGACCTCACTATCTTCAATCAGTCAGACTTCACTATCTTCAGTCAGTCAGACCTCACTGTCTTCAGTCAGTCAGACCTCACTGTCTTCAGTCAGTCAGACCTCACTATGTTAATTTAGTCAGACCTCACTATCTTCATGCAGTCAGACCTCAGTGTCTTCAATCATTCAGACCTCACTATCTTCATTCAGTCAGACCTCAGTGTCTTCAATCACTCAACATTCACGATCTTCAGGAGGACCTCACTTTTTTAGGTCAGTCAGACCTCACTATCTTCAGTCAGTCAGACCTCACTGTCTTCAGTCAGTCAGACCTCACTATTATCAAACAGTCAGACCTCAAAGTCTTCTGTCAGTCAGACCTCACTATACTATCTTCATTCAGTAAGACCTCACTATCTTCGGTCAGTCAGACCTCACTATCATCATTCAATCAGACCTCACTGTCTTAAATCAGTCAGACATCAGTATCTTTAGTCAGACCTCACTGTCATCAATCAGCCAGACCTCACTTTCTTCAGTAACTTAGACCTATCTTCAGTCAGTCAGACCTCACTGTCTTCTATCAATCAGACCTCACTATCTTCAGTCAGTCAGACCTCACTATCTTCAGTCAGTCAGACCTCACTATCTTCAGTCAGTCAGACCTCACTGATTTCTATCAGTCAGTCAGACCTCACTGTCTTCTATCAGTCAGACCTCACTGTCATCAGTCAGTCAGACCTCATTATCCTAATTTAGTCAGACCTCACTGTCTTCTATCAGTCAGACCTCACTATCTTCAGTCAGTCAGACCTCACTGTCTTCTATCAGTCAGACCTCACTGTCATCAGTCAGTCAGACCTCACTATACTATCTTCATTCAGTAAGACCTCACTATCTTCGGTCAGTCAGACCTCACTATCATCATTCAATCAGACCTCACTGTCTTAAATCAGTCAGACATCAGTATCTTTAGTCAGACCTCACTGTCATCAATCAGCCAGACCTCACTTTCTTCAGTAACTTAGACCTATCTTCAGTCAGTCAGACCTCACTGTCTTCTATCAATCAGACCTCACTATCTTCAGTCAGTCAGACCTCACTATCTTCATTCAGTCAGACCTCACTATCTTCAGTCAGTCAGACCTCACTATCTTCAGTCAGTCAGACCTCACTGATTTCTATCAGTCAGTCAGACCTCACTGTCTTCTATCAGTCAGACCTCACTGTCATCAGTCAGTCAGACCTCACTATCCTAATTTAGTCAGACCTCACTGTCTTCTATCAGTCAGACCTCACTATCTTCAGTCAGTCAGACCTCACTGTCATCAGTCAGTCAGACCTCACTATCCTAATTTAGTCAGACCTCACTGTCTTCTATCAATCAGACCTCACTATCTTCAGTCAGTCAGACCTCACTATCTTCATTCAGTCAGACCTCACTATCTTCATTCAGTCAGACCTCACTATCCTAATTTAGTCAGACCTCACTGTCTTCTATCAGTCAGACCTCACTATCTTCAGTCAGTCAGACCTCACTGTCATCAGTCAGTCAGAGCTTACTATCCTAATTTAGTCAGACCTCACTGTCTTCTATCAATCAGACCTCACTGTCTTCATTCAGTCAGACCTCACTATCTTCAGTCAGTCAGACCTCACTGTCTACTATCAGTCAGACCTCACTGTCATCATTCAGTCAGACCTCACTGTCATCTGTCAGTCAGACCTTACTGGCCTTGCATTGAGAGATGAACAGTAGAGTGCTATTACTGCACAGCAGTGTAAAGCAGGACGCAGAGCTTGCACTCCGGGGGCTATGGATGCAATCTACAGACACTATAATACTCATAACTCGCCGGGGGCCCCGTGGTGCCGTGTTTACTGCAACAGTTCTGTTTAATAAAGTTTCCTGTGACCGAAGGCTCAGTCTAAAATGTATACATGTATTTACCATTTACCGTTTATATATATATATACATTGCACTGTATACACACGGGGCCTCTCATTTTGTGTAATCAGAATTTACGATATGAAATAACACCATATGCCAGACCATTTCTGTTTAAAGTGGCTGTTACCCTAACTGAATTACACTTTGCTAAAACACTGACTATTTTTTAAATAAAATTGCTTTTAGCATTTTTATCCTCTGTTACAATAAAATGTTGCTGATCTCCTGCAGCCTGTTTGCAGCCACCTTCCGTCTACATGCACTCCAGAGATGGTTGTATGGCATTTCCCAGGACGGGTTTCCTGATGGTGACAACAGTGGATGATGCCTATGCAATGTGTGTTGAAACAACCACTTGTAGTCTCCATCCAAAACCACTCTGACAGGGTGACAACGCAGGAGTACAATTGAGAAACAGGGAAAGAGCGTTGTCACCCTTTAACAGAAAAAGCCTGAATAAGGACCTTCATGGTAGGATCACCTGATATTATTTTATTAAAAACGTTGGATTGCGTTATATTGAAAATTACTTTATTTTTATACATTACAGATTGGAAAATAATTATTTGATCCCCTGCAGATATAATTTTTATCATAGGTGTATTTTAACCACTTTACCACCGGAGGATTTTCCTGCTTTACGTCCAGGCCTCTGTTTGCAACTTGGCACTGCGCGACTTTAACTGACAATTGCGCGGTCATGCAACCCCGTACCCAAACGAAATTGATGTCCTTTTTTCCCACAAACAGAGCTTTCTTTTGGTGGTATTTGATCACCTCTGCAATTTTCATTTTTTGCGATATTAATAAAAAAAAGCAAAAATTTTGCGAAAAAATTGACATTTTCTACTTTGACAGTTAAAAAATATCCAATATATTCAATTTTTGTCATATATTTAGGCCAAAATGTAGTTAGCTACATGTCTTTGACAAAACAATTTCTCAATGAGCGAATTTTTAACCGCTTTAAGACCGGAAGATTTTACCCCATTCCTGACCAGGCCATATTTTGCGATTCGGCACTGCGTTACTTTAACTGACAATTGCGCGGTCGTGCGACGCTGTGTCCAATTTTTTTCCCCACAAATATAGCTTTCTTTCGGTGGTATTTGATCACCTGTGCAATGTTTAATTTTTGAAAAAAAGAGCGACAATTTTGAAAAAAAAAAAAACAATATTTTTTACATTCTGATATATAACATTCCCGAAATAAAATGTAAAATCTAAATTTGTTTTCTGCTACATATTTTTGTTAGAAAAAAACACAATAAGCGTATTTTGATTGGTTTGCGCAAAAGTTATCGCGTTTACTAACTACGGGAAAGATTTGTCATTTTTAATGTTTCTTTCTTTTTACTAGTAATGGCGGCGATCTGCGATTTTTTTTTTTTGCGGCGGACAGATCGGACCCCTAACTGACATTTTTGACACTTTTGGGGGTACCAGTGACATTACTACAGTAATCAGTGCTATAAATGTTACTGTAATAATGACACCGGCAGGGAAGGGGTTAACTTTATTGGTGATCAAGGGGTTAATGCATGCTTCATGCTTATTGACGTGTGTGGGGGGAGGGGATTGTGTGACACAGACACAGATCGCAGGTTCAGCTATGCTGAATCCTGCAATCTTTCCCTGCTTGTCACATATGAGATCCGCCCGCTTTGTTTACACAAGTGGGCGGATTTCCTCACTCGATTCCCCGACGATCGGGGAAGAGCGGCGGTGATTACCGCCGCTCCTCCCCTGGCCCGACTCCCGCTGTGACTGAATACAGCGGGAGCGAGCCTCCGGTGCCGCGTGTGCGCCACCGAGAGGGTAATGTCTGGTGACGTAGGTCTACGACGGTGGACGATAACGAGCCGCTGTGCCGCAGTACCAGCTCAGTGAGCGGTCGGCAAGTGGTTAAATGATAGAGACTGAATATCAACATTCAATATAATAATAAAACATTACAGCGGTGGTCATTGGGAAATATGCCCCCCCCCTTACAGTGGTGGTCATTGGCAGAAGGGCCCTCTTACAGCGGTGGTCATTGGCAGAAGGGCCCTCTTACAGTAGTGGTCATTGGCAGAAGGGCCCTCTTACAGCGGTGGTCATTGGCAGAAGGGCCCTCTTACAGCGGTGGTCATTGGCAGAAGGGCCCTCTTACAGTGGTGGTCATTGGCAGAAGGGCCCTCTTACAGCGGTGGTCATTGGCAGAAGGGCCCTCTTACAGTGGTGGTCATTGGCAGAAGGGCCCTCTTACAGCGGTGGTCATTGGCAGAAGGGCCCTCTTACAGTGGTGGTCATTGGCAGAAGGGCCCTCTTACAGCGGTGGTCATTGGCAGAAGGGCCCTCTTACAGTGGTGGTCATTGGCAGAAGGGCCCTCTTACAGTGGTGGTCATTGGCAGAAGGGCCCTCTTACAGCGGTGGTCATTGGCAGAAGGGCCCTCTTACAGCGGTGGTCATTGGCAGAAGGGCCCTCTTACAGCGGTGGTCATTGGCAGAAGGGCCCTCTTACAGTGGTGGTCATTGGCAGAAGGGCCCTCTTACAGTGGTGGTCATTGGCAGAAGGGCCCTCTTACAGCGGTGGTCATTGGCAGAAGGGCCCTCTTACAGCGGTGGTCATTGGCAGAAGGGCCCCCTTACAGCGGTGGTCATTGGCAGAAGGGCCCTCTTACAGCGGTGGTCATTGGCAGAAGGGCCCTCTTACAGTGGTGGTCATTGGCAGAAGGGCCCTCTTACAGTGGTGGTCATTGGCAGAAGGGCCCTCTTACAGTGGTGGTCATTGGCAGAAGGGCCCTCTTACAGCGGTGGTCATTGGCAGAAGGGCCCTCTTACAGCGGTGGTCATTGGCAGAAGGGCCCTCTTACAGCGGTGGTCATTGGCAGAAAGGCCCTCTTACAGTGGTGGTCATTGGCAGAAGGGCCCTCTTACAGCGGTGGTCCGTGGGAAGAATGACCCCCTTACAGATAGCTGAAAAGGTCATTGGTGTTTGTGGTAAAGTATCTGAGAGGCAAAAATAGCTCATTGCTCAAGAAACCCCTTGCAACCTCTGGAGAAACCCTGGTAGAGAAAGGTTGGCTTACATACCATGTTGCGTGTCCCACCATTTACTAGTGTAGGGTGTGAGTACAGTTTAAATGGCTGAACAATAGCAATGAGCATTCTCTTCAACGTTAAAAAAAAAAATAATTTGAATTGTGAGAAATTCAACATAGAGCTTCCAGAATATAATACTGGCACAAATACGTACAAGAGCCTGCCAACCGTTGCAAATGTGAAAGCACAGAGTAAGCAATGGGACATTTGTAGATTGTAGAATTCCAGGACACAGTTAAGGTTTGAGACGAATACACAAAGAGCGGAATCATCCAGCGGAAGAGAATCTCCACTGAGAACGGTTATTACATATTCTAATGAGCCTCCCGGGACGTAGCCTTGTTTACACACTTTAGTTCATTGTGTGCTTTCACTATCGCTGTTTCTGTGAACATCCTTAAGGTTCGATTGGGAATCCATGAATATAAAGTGGACCTGTTATAACAGAACCTGCACAGCCTATAATAACTGCATTCAGAAATCGCTAGTTCTCCTTCATGCTCATCCTCTAGCATTAGTGAGTAAGTAACCTGGTGTTGTAGCCACTGATATTGAAAACTCCCACCTCCATATTTCTTCCAAGCCACCAGTAGTATGGTGAACATAGCGCATTCACACTTGTAGTTGACCAGAGAAAGTGTAGTACCAGATTTCACCAGCTGGTGGCTACTTAGCTACTGTGTTTCCCCGAAAGTAAGACCTAGTGTTATTTTTGGGGGAGGGCTGCAATATAAGCCCTACCCTGAAAATAAGCCCTAGTTTAGTGTATGAAAAATCCTAGGATGCACTTTATTATTGTTTTAAATAATGTCCAATGTATGTTTTTGTAATATAATACTGTGAAATACATTCCTTGCATCGCCGCTCTGCTCTCAGCTGATTCTGTCTTTCTCCTCTCATACCGGTAGCTGTCAGAGGGGGATCTCAGCCCCTCCCCTCTGCAGTGTAACACAGAAGCGCCGATATTCGATTAGAACTGTGGGCAATACCTTCGATACATCGGCCCTTCCGTGACCCCCAGCTGTCAGCGGGGGGAGACGAGGGCAGCAGATCAGCTGAGCCCGGAGCGGCGATGAAGAAGGTATTTCACACTATTGTAATCTAATCTACCCTGCGCTTCTGTGTAAACTGCAGAGGGGAGGGGCTGAGATCTCCCTCTGACAGCCACGGTATGAGAGGAGAGGATGAGAGACAGTATGAGAGATGTATTGAGAGACAGGAGACAGTGGGAGACACAGCAATGATGTAATGAAGGTATTTTACACTATTGTATTACAAAAACACACACTGGACATATACAAAACACTAATAAAGTGCATCCTAGGATTTTATATACACTAAACTAGGTTCACACTGGATTCTTGGTACACAGGGAGGGCAGAGAGGGACAGGACAGAACATTATAAGACCTATCCCGAAAATAAGCCCTACTGTGTCTTTTGGTGCCAAAATTAATATAAGACCCGGGCTTATTTTCGGGGAAACACAGTACTTATGAGAGGAGTGCCTATGCCAGTGATGGTGACTCTTCGCACCCCAGATGTTTTGGAACTACATTTCTCATGATGCTCAACTACACTGCAGAGTGCATGAGCATCATAGGAAATGTGGTTCCGAAACATCTGGGGTGCCAAGATTCACCATCACTGGCTTATGCTAATACCTCTGACAAGTTTCCATCCTATCACATTGATCTAACAAATTCACTAATTAGTGAGTCACTGATCCATAACAAATATAAAGAATGGGGGTCTCAACTTCATCGGATGCATTATTTAAGGTGAACAACTTGCTATGTAGAGGAACCAGAGGATCAGAATGACAGCCACACATAAAGCATCAACTCCATGACAGGTTACTATAAAACTTTTTTTTAAACTTGGACTGTAAACTAAATGGCCATAACTGAGGGGGAACCACTAAATGAAGGTGCACCTTGTTGCAGAAAGTTCATGTAAGACTTTTTGATTAGAGGTGAAGTCATTGGCTTGGTGGATACGTACATAGCAAGAACATCCTTTCCCACTTGAGTGGCTTCCCTTTGAGCAAATCTTGTATATTCTGAGGAAGGAAGCCACAAAAACTTTGAATGGATTTTATTAAAGATCCTTTGAGGGTTCCAAAAATATTTTCAAAACTGCGTATCAAAAATGTTTATAAACCTTATATAGTTATATAAACCTACAGCAACTCTTGCAAGGACGGTGAGTCAGTATTTAAGAGCACACTTCTCATAATAAAATAACTGCTCGTACTTTACCCATTTCCACTGTTTTTGATTCATATTTTCTTCCAAATGTTCCCAAACATTTCTTAGTATATCTACTCAGGTCACCCTTTGTTTCTGCTCCCTACCTACCTCTGAGCACCATCGCTTGGTTCCACCTTCCAGGAACGCTTCTTTTTCAGAATACAGAGCCAAGTATCATTTTGTGCTACTAAGTGATTTGCATGGAATTTGTTAATGATAAGAAGAAAGACAGTAAAATAGATCCCATCCAGTGAGCAACAATAGACCCCCCCCCCACAAACGATAGACCCCCACCCAAGCAACAATATATCCCCCACACAGCAATAGAACCTCCCAGCAACAATTGCCCCATCCAAAATAAAATAACACCCCAGCAACAATAGAGCCCCAGCAGCAACAACGGGTCTCCCAGCAGCTACCATCATTAGACCCTTCAGGAGCCAGCAATAATAGACCTCTCCCTTAACAGTAGATCCCTCCCAGCAAAAACTGCCCCCCTCCCCCAGCAACATAAGACCCTCCACCAGTAAGAATAGACCTCAACACAAAATAGATCCCCATCAGCGTCAATATATTCCCCAGCAGCCAGCATCAATAGACCCTCCAGTACACCACAGCACTCCTTGCCATTACATACATTCATTGCAGGAGGTGTCGGAACTGCATTCCCTCACGTTCCTGCAAAAAAAAAAAAAAGCCCTGGATCTAGTGGTAGTTAATCTCAATTAACTGGACTTGCTCTGAAATGATTGTAGCTTCTTCAAACCATTTCCTCAGTTCTATTGAGTGTCAGGAACCCCCAACATTCATATACACATAGGTTAACACCGATACCTTAATCCAATCTCCAATGCATACAGTATATCAAGTCACATGTTGATTGTCCAAAAACAGGACTACTATACTGTAGATAGTAGTTAGTCACAATAAACAGGGCTGTCATGTTAAAGACACTTCGTAACTTACCCAAGCCGTGTCTTCAGTTTGTTGTGTCGGTTATATACCCCAACATTTATATCAGGGCCAGATTAACGTTAGAGATGTATAGAACTGTTCGCCGGTGAACAGTTCCCGGCGAACTTAGCATGTTCGCGTTCGCCGCTGCCGGCGAACATATGCGATGTTCGGTCCGCCCCCCATAAGACATCATTGAGGCAAACTTTGACCCTGAACTTTACAGTCAGCAGACACATTTCCAGCCAATCAGCGTACCTCCCTCCCACACCCTCCCACCTCCTATAAATAAGCAAGGGCAGCATCCATCTTAGATCATTCTGAAGCAGTGTGTGTAGTGAGAATAGGGAGAGAGCTGCTGCTGCTGCTGCTGCTGTTAAGCTAGGGACAGTTAGTCAGTGTTCCTGGTCTTGCAGTGTTCTTGGTCCACTACTGCTGTAATATCAGCACCCCAAAAAGCCCTTCTAAGGGCTGGTATTTGTGTTTTTTTTTTTTTTTTATATATATATATATATATATACCTAGCGTCCCCAAAAGCCCTTTTAAGGGCTGGTAATTGAGTTGTTTCTTCATATATATATATATATCTATATCTATCTAGTGTCCCCAAAAGCCCTTTTAAGGGCTGGTAATTGAGGATTTTTTTATTTTTATATATATACATATATATATATATATAGTGTCCCCAAAAGCCCTTTCAAGGGCTGGTAAGGTAATAGATTTTTTTCTTTATATATATATATATATATATATCTATTGTACACTGCAGTTGCCTGCCCGCTGTGTGTGAGAGGCCACAGACCTACCACAGACTGTACTGTGTGCACACCACACTCATTTCGGGTGGCACAGGCACAGTACCTGGCATTTTAAAAAATATTTTTTTTTTCTCTGTCATAATTGCAGTGAGTGCTGTGTCAGGTCCACAGAGTGCACTGTACCCACTGCAGTGCACTGCCCACCACTGATATATATACGTTGGCACAGCATCTTGTTGCAATAAATTGAAAAAAAAAATATTTTTTATTATTGCAGTTGCCTGGGCTGCCAGTGACTGTCAGGTCCACAGAGTGTACTGTGCCCACTGCAGTGCCACAGTGTGCCCACCCACCACTGATATATAAGGTGGCACAGCAGCTTGCAAAGTAAAAAAAAAATATATATTTTTTTAAATTGCAGTTGCCTGGGTGCCAGTGACTGCTGTCAGGTCCACAGAGAGTGTACTGTGCCACTGCCCACCCACCACTGATATATAAGGTGGCACAGCAGCTTGCAAAGTAAAAAAAATATATATATTTTTTTAAATTGCAGTTGCCTGGGTGCCAGTGACTGCTGTCAGGTCCACAGAGAGTGTACTGTGCCACTGCCCACCCACCCACCACTGATATATAAGGTGGCACAGCAGCTTGCAAAGTAAAAAATATATATATATTTTTTTAAATTGCAGTTGCCTGGGTGCCAGTGACTGCTGTCAGGTCCACAGAGAGTGTACTGTGCCACTGCCCACCCACCACTGATATATAAGGTGGCACAGCAGCTTGCAAAGTAAAAAAATATATATATATTTTTTAAATTGCAGTTGTCTGGGTGCCAGTGACTGCTGTCAGGTCCACAGAGAGTGTACTGTGCCACTGCCCACCCACCACTGATATATAAGGTGGCACAGCAGCTTGCAAAGTAAAAAAAAATATATATATTTTTTAAATTGCAGTTGCCTGGGTGCCAGTGACTGCTGTCAGGTCCACAGAGAGTGTACTGTGCCACTGCCCACCCACCACTGATATATAAGGTGGCACAGCAGCTTGCACTCATAGTACAACAGTAACAACACATTAAAAAAAAAATGACAGGCAGAGGCAGGCCACCCCGCAAGGGCCGTCGTGGTCGTGGTGCTGTGATTTCCTTAGGCTCTAGAATAATGCCCAGTGTTCAGAGGCCACCACAGCCCCTGAACTCAAAAAATTCTGAGGCCATAGTTGACTGGCTTACACAGGACACCCAATCGTCTACAGCTTCCGCTCGGAACCTTAATGCACCATCCTCCTCCAGCTCAGCTTCGGGCACCTCTCAATTTACCACTCGCCAGCCCGCCGGCACCACCACCAACACTAGCACCACAGCCGCTTCACTTGATCCGTCAGAGGAGTTATTTTCACATCAGTTTGAAGAAATAAGTGATGCGCAACTATTAGTGCCAGAGGATGTAGATAACGGGGATATGTCTCAGTCAGGCAGCATTATACACATGGACGTACATTGTGATGATGATGATGTTGTACCTGCTGCTGCTGCCTTTGCTGAGTTGTCAAGTGAAGCGGCTGATGATGACGATGTGTCTGTGGATGTCACCTGGGTGCCTGCTCGAAGAGCAGAAGAAGAGGGGGAAAGTTCAGATGGGGAGACAGAGAGGAGGAGGAGACGAGTTGGAAGCAGGGGGAGGAGGTCATCGCAAGGAGCTAGTGGCGCAGTCAGACAGCATGTAGATTCGGCACCCGGGGTCAGCCAGACAGCACGCCAATCAACGCAAGCTGTTGCCACCACCAGAATGCCGTCCTTGCAAAGCTCAGCAGTGTGGCATTTTTTTTGTGTGTCTGCCTCTGATATCAGCGATGCCATTTGTAACCTGTGCCAAAAGAAACTGAGTCGTGGGAAGTCCAACACCCACCTAGGTACAACTGCTTTGCGAAGGCACATGATCTCACATCACAAACGCCTATGGGATCAACACATGAGTAAAAGCAGCACACAAACTGAAAGCCACCATCCTCCTCCTGGTCCAGCATCTTCAGCCACGTCAACCACTGCTGTCCTCCATGCCCCCTATCAACAACCCGCCCCTCCGCCTCTCACCTTCAGCAGTTCCTGCTCGTCACCTGCCCACAGTCAGGTGTCTGTGAAGGAAATGTTTGAGCGCAAAAAGCCAATCTCGCAGAGTCACCCCCTTGCCCGGCGTCTGACAGCTGGCTTGTCGGAACTCTTAGCCCGCCAGCTTTTACCATACAAGCTGGTGGAGTCTGAGGCCTTCAAAAAATTTGTCGCTATTGGGACACCGCAGTGGAAGGTACCCGGCCGAAATTATTTTTCACAAAAGGCAATCCCCAACCTGTACTCTATTGTGGAAAAAGAAATCATGTCACGTCTGGCACACAGTGTTGGGGCAAGGGTCCATCTGACCACTGATAGCTGGTCTGCAAAGCACGGTCAGGGCAGGTATATAACGTACACTGCGCATTGGGTAAACCTGCTGGCGGCTGCCAAGCATGGAATGCGTGGCTCTGCTGCAGAGGAGTTGGTGACACCGCCACGACTTGCAGGCAGGCCTGCTGCCACCTCCTCTACTCCTCCTACTCCATCCTCTTTGCTAACCTCCTCGGCTGAGTCCTCTTCTGCTGTTGCGTCTTGCTCCACACCAGGGGCGTAACTACAGGGGTTGCAGGGGTTGCAATCGCTACCAGGCCCCATGCTCCAGGGGGCCCGGTAGCAAACCAGTGGAACTTCTAGGATCTCAAAGGTCACACTTGCGACCGGGCCCTGGCATTTCACCACTGTGGGGAGGCCCCAAGATTGCAGTAAGGGGGCCCACTGCAGAACTTGTGAAAGGATCCTGATGCGGGACCGTAATAAAAGGCCATGCAATGAGAGTAAAGAGCCCCAGGATTAGTGGGAAGAGCCCCGGGCTTGAAGGGAAGGGCCCCGGCCAGGGGTCTGGGGGGCCCTTCATGGTTTCTTGCATCGGGGCCCTGAAGGTTCTAGTTACGCCTCTGCTCCACACCAACTGCACCCCCCCAGCTCCCCAGGGGCTATTCCACATGCCGGATACGACAGTGTCACGCTGTCTTGGGGTTGACTTGCCTGAAAGCAGAGAGTCACACCGGACCAGCACTACTGTCCGCCCTGAATGCACAGGTGGATCAGTGGCTGACCCCGCACCAACTGGAGATCGGCAAAGTGGTGTGTGACAACGGGAGCAATTTGTTGGCGGCATTGAATTTGGGCAAGTTGACACATGTGCCGTGCATGGCACATGTGTTGAATCTGATTGTGCAACGTTTTGTGCAGAAGTACCCAGGCTTACAGGACGTCCTCAAGCAGGCCAGGAAGGTGTGTGGCCATTTCAGGCGTTCCTACACGGCCATGGCGCACTTTGCAGATATTCAGCGGCGAAACAACATGCCAGTGAGGCGCTTGATTTGCGACAGCCCGACACGTTGGAATTCAACACTGCTAATGTTCGACCGCCTGCTCCAACAAGAAAAAGCGGTCAACGAGTATTTGTATGACCGGGGTGCTAGGACAGCCTCTGCGGAGCTGGGTATTTTTTTGCCACGCTACTGGACGCTCATGCGCAATGCCTGTAGGCTCATGCGTCCTTTTGAGGAGGTGACAAACCTAGTGAGTCGCACTGAAGGCACCATCAGCGACATCATCCCATATGTTTTTTTCCTGGAGCGTGCCCTGCGAAGAGTGCTGGATCAGGCCGTAGATGAGCGTGAAGAGGAAGAGGAAGAGTTGTGGTCACCATCACCACCACCAGAAACAGCCTTACCATCGATTGCTGGACCTGCGGCAACACTGGAAGAGGAGTGTGAGGAAGAGGAGTCAGAGGAGGAATGTGGCTTTGAGGAGGAGGAACACCAACCACAGCAGGCATCCCAGGGTGCTCGTTGTCACCTATCTGGTACCCGTGGTGTTGTACGTGGCTGGGGGGAAGAACACACCTTCAATGACATCAGTGAGGACGAGGAATTGGACATGAGTAGCTCGGCATCCAACCTTGTCCAAATGGGGTCTTTCATGCTGTCATGCCTGTTGAGAGACCCTCGTATAAAAAGGCTGAAGGAGAACGACCTGTACTGGGTGGCCACGCTACTAGACCCCCGGTATAAGCAGAAAGTCTGTGACATGTTACCCAATTACCGGCAGTCGCAAAGGATGCAGCAGCTACAAAATAAGTTAAAAACTATGCTCTACACAGCGTATAAGGGTGATGTCACAGCACAACGGGAATCCAACAGGGGAAGAGGTGAAAGTAATCCTCCTCCTACCACCACAACCACGCCGGCAAGGACAGGACGCTTTACAGACGTCTTGTTGATGGAGGACATGCGGAGCTTTTTTAGTCCTATGCATCGCCACAGCCCTTCGGGGTCCACCCTCAGAGAACGACTCGACCGACAGGTAGCAGACTACCTTGCCTTAACTGCAGATATCGACACTCTGAGGAGCGATGAACCCCTTGACTACTGGGTGTGCAGGCTTGACCTGTGGCCTGAGCTATCCCAGTTTGCCATTGAACTTCTGGCCTGCCCCGCTTCAAGTGTGCTGTCAGAAAGGACCTTCAGCGCAGCAGGAGGTATTGTCACTGAGAAGAGAAGTCGCCTAGGTCAAAAAAGTCTTGATTACCTCACGTTTATTAAGATGAATGAGGCATGGATCCCGAAGGGACTGACAGTGGGGGATGCATTTGACTAAAAAAGGCCTGGTGATGACTGAGATGCCTTGGCCTAAAAATGGTCCACACGCTGCTGTATATAATCATTCTCTGCATGCCGGATGACTTACGTGACGTCTCCGCCACCAACTACGGTTCAAGCAGCAATGTTTTAGTGCACTTTCTGCCTTAAAACCTCAATTTTTCAGGCCGCTGCTACAGCAGCGGCTGCAACAATACCTACTTTTTCATGCATGTGTACATGCCTAATTTTTCTGGCCTCTGGTGCTACACTGTGGCTGCAAAAAAACAAAAAACAAAAAAAAAGGCACATACATGTGTCAATTCCCCTTCGTGATCGTTACCTTGTCGTGGTGAAGGGGCTTGCGTATCACAATGAAGCGATCACCTCTAGGATTGTGTTGGCACACCCCAGATGATAAGGTCGTTGCTTCATTGTGTACAGACCAAAAGCGATCCGCAGGATAATTTTTCATAAAAAAAACATTCATTTTCTTTCATTCTTTCTGCGGAGCTGGGTATTTTTTGGCCGCGTTACTGAATGCTCATGAACAATGGCTGTAGGCTCATGCGTCCTTTTGCGGAGATGACAACCCTGGTGGTCAGTCGAACCCAAGGCAACATCATCGACCTCATCCCATATGCGTTTTTTCTGGAGCGTGCCCTGCGAAGAGTACTGGATCAGGCTGTAGATGAGCATGAAGAGGAAGAGTTGTGGTCCTCATCACCACCAGAAGCAGCCTTGTCGTTGTCAATTGCTGGACCTGTGGCAACGCAGAGAGAGGAGTCTGAAGAAGAGAAGTCAGAGGAGGAAGGTGGCTTTGAGGAGGTGGAATACCAGCCACAGCAGGCGTCCCAGGGGGCTTGTTCTCACCTTTCGGGGACCCTTGGTGTTGTATGTGGCTGGGTGGAGGAAGAGACCTTCAATGATGTCAGTGAGGACAAGGAACGGGACATGGCTAGCTTGGTATCCAACCTTGTGCAAATTGGGAGTTTGCGGTTGTGCAAATGGACTGACTGACTGTTAAACGGGGAGTTTGGTCTGTCAGAGTTTCGTCTGTCACTGTGAAGCGGGCAACGGGCGTAACCCTTACACTACTTGACCGATAAAACATCATACCTGATCATATTCACACACTGGATGTTTTAGTGCTGGTTTACACTGCCGCTACCACTAAAGTAGCGTCGCTTCCAGTGCGACTTTGGCGCGACTTAGCGCGACTTTGGCGCGACCTCATCGCGAGGTGACTTTTTATTTGGCCAATCACAATATCATGTTTTGTTACCGTCACCTAATTTCCTTTTCCTGTTTTTTGTTTTACATATTTCCCCATGTGTGCAGTGTTGTCTGTGTCATAGCTCAACTGATAGGCATGTTTGCCTTGGCATATCATATTTCAGCTTGCCAGAAAGAAAAAAAGACAGCTGGAAAGACACTGCATTAGTTTTCTACTAAAAATCATAAGAAAAATGCTGTTTTTTTTGGGTTGTGGACATACTACAGAGCTGAAACTTGACAGGTACACTTTTTAGACCCCCCAGACACTAAATACAAAAAATGACATGCCTGCCTAAAAAAATGCCCGATAAATGCCTGCAAGAGAAAAAGACAGCCGCAGAGAAGCCGTATTCCTGAAAATATAAGAAAAATGCTGTTTTTTAGGGGTTCTGGACATGCTACAGATCTGAAACTTGACAGGTACACTTTTGTGACCCCCCAGACACTAAATACAAAAAATGACATGCCTGCCTAAAAAAATGCCCGATAAATGCCTGCAAGAGAAAAAGACAGCCGCAGAGAAGCCGTATTCCTGAAAATATAAGAAAAATGCTGTTTTTTAGGGGTTCTGGACATGCTACAGATCTGAAACTTGACAGGTACACTTTTGTGACCCCCCAGACACTAAATACAAAAAATGACATGCCTGCCTAAAAAAATGCCCGATAAATGCCTGCAAGAGAAAAAGACAGCCGCAGAGAAGCCGTATTCCTGAAAATATAAGAAAAGTGCTGTTTTTTAGGGGTTCTGGACATGCTACAGAGCTGAAACTTGACAGGTACACTTTTGTGACCCCCCAGACACTAAATACAAAAAATGACATGCCTGCCTAAAAAAATGCCCGATAAATGCCTGCAAGAGAAAAAGCCAGCCGCAGAGAAGCCGTATTCCTGAAAATATAAGAAAAATGCTGTTTTTTAGGGGTTCTGGACATGCTACAGAGCTGAAACTTGACAGGTACACTTTTTAGACCCCCCAGACACTAAATACAAAAAATGACATGCCTGCCTAAAAAAATGCCCGATAAATGCCTGCAAGAGAAAAAGCCAGCCGCAGAGAAGCCGTATTCCTGAAAATATAAGAAAAATGCTGTTTTTTAGGGGTTCTGGACATGCTACAGAGCTGAAACTTGACAGGTACACTTTTTAGACCCCCCAGACACTAAATACAAAAAATTACATGCCTGCCTAAAAAAATGCCCGATAAATGCCTGCAAGAGAAAAAGACAGCCGCAGAGAAGCCGTATTCCTGAAAATATAAGAAAAATGCTGTTTTTTAGGGGTTCTGGACATGCTACAGAGCTGAAACTTGACAGGTACACTTTTTAGACCCCCCCAGACACTAAATACAAAAAATGACATGCCTGCCTAAAAAAATGCCCGCTAAATGCCTGCAAGAGAAAAAGCCAGCCGCAGAGAAGCCATATTCCTGAAAATATAAGAAAAATGCTGTTTTTTAGGGGTTCTGGACATGCTACAGAGCTGAAACTTCACAGGTACACTTTTTAGACCCCCCAGATGCTAAATCCAAAGAAATTTTTTATTTTTATTTTTTTTTAATTTTTCCAATAATTGGCTCTCTATCAAAAAATTATAATTTTTAAGAACTTTTTTTTGCGTGATCCCTCTCCGGCATGCCACAGTCCAGGTGTTAGTCCCCTTGAAACAACTTTTCCATCACTATTGTGGCCAGAAAGAGTCCCTGTGTGTTTTAAAATTCGCCTGCCTATTGAAGTCTATGGCGGTTCGCCCGGTTCGCCGGTTCGCGAACATTTGCCGATGTTCGCGTTCGCCGTTCGCGAACCGCGAATTTTAGGTTCGCGACATCACTAATTAACGTAGGGGCTATTGGAGCTGCAGCTCCAGGCCCCTACCTTTTATATAGGCCCCGGGATGGCCATATTCACTGTTACCGCTCTTCTGTCACTTGTAAACACAGAAGTCTGGCTTCTATGCTCGCTTCCCCAGGCAGCTCCCTCAGAACCTCCCCACACAGCACGAAGGCCGGACAAGGAGGGACAGTTGCCGATGCATGGATGTGTTTATGGGCTTCAGAGACAGCATCCCATGTTGAATTAGGCATGCATGGCTGCACCCTTCCTCCTCTGGGTGCATGCCAAGGCATGGCCCTTAAGGCCCTTCAAAATCCTCAGCACCAAGCCCATGATGCTCTTAATCCACATTTGTAGGAAACCCTGGTACCTTAATCCAATCTCCATGGCATATATCAAGTCACATGTTAATTGTCCTAGAACAGGACTACTATAGCTAGCAGTAGTTGGTCACAATCAACAAGACTATTTCTGTCACTTTGAAGACATTTCGTAACTCCTCCAAGTCACATCTTCAGTTATAATGAGCGTTGGGAATATACCACAACATTTATATCCACCGAGGAAGCATAGCCATCTTAATCCAATCAATATGGGATATGTGAAGGTAGATGTGGATTGTCCGAGAACAGGATGGGAAGTGTGAAAGTTGTGGAACCTTTCTGTGTTAGTCACCTAATTGGTCACCTAAACCTTGGTGTCCAAATGTTCTTTACTGTCCATGAATTTCCTGCAGGTGATAAACTGATCCTTTCCTTGTGGTGGTTAAAGCCATGTGGACTTAAGCCGCATATAAATGATTAAAAATTTGGCCCGTTCAGCAGGGGCCGGCTAAATTTAGATCCATGTATGGGCAGGGAGGTTGTACAGAAGTCAATCTACTGATCAATTTCTGTGCAACTTCCCAGTCAGATTTTTCTAGCTCAATAAGCATCACCCTCTATGGTCAGCAGCGCTAATCCATATATTATGATGGTGGGGAAGTCTCCCTACTGCCAGCCAGAACACAATGGCTCAGCAGGGAGGATTCCCCCATCCACTTCAAATGTATAGATGGGGGAATCTTTTCATTTTTTTCCTTCAACCCGCTGGTTGAAGGAAAAAAAGGACTCATCTACTGGCTGCCTTAGGAACCAAAAGAAGCTAGGCAATGGCAATGGTGGCAAATAACCGGATCATGCCACTAGGTTAGTGCCTGGAATGAATATCCTCTCCTTGTAGTTAGGTGAATAAGTGGTCCATTGGCTCAGATGATATAGATCCAAAATCAGAAAGAAGAGAGAAGAACTGGATGCATTGCACACACATGTCTTGTATGTTTTTAAGTGTTTGATTTGGGAGAAAACGTTTTTTTTATCAATAAATAAGCATTTTTACACTATGAGAGGATCTCTCTTCTCGTTTCTTTTTGATTTTGGATCTCTATCATCTGAGCCATTGGACCACTGATCCACCTAACCATGAGGAGAGGATATATTAACCCCAGGCACCAATTTAATGGCATGATCTGGTCCTTGAGTGACCAAAAGGCAAGGCTGACTTTTCTTGTATAACAAAGAGGTCAACACCATCTGGTGAGTGGTGATTTTTATATGAGCACGTGGTGTCATAGCATTACAGGGGGCATTTTTCTGGTATCAAGATACAAGCATCTTCTTCACTTTTACAATTTACATTTCACATTTATTAGTATTAATTATGTTTATTTTTGCAAGCACTGTCTAGCACAAAAATATTTTGTGTTATTTGCAATTAAGTTTACTGGTTTGAGATAATTGCGGCACAGTAAGACCCCATTCACACTGGGGCGACTTGTCAGGCGACCTGGTCGCCTGACAAGTCGCCGTGGGTCGCCTGCCATAGATTAGCACAGGACCCGTTCTAATAGGAGCGACACAAGTCGCTCCGACTTAGAAAAAGGGTCCTGTACTACTTTGGGGCGACCTGGAGCGACCTGCATTGACTTCAATGATATGAAGTCCGTGCATGTCTCTCCGAGGTCGCGGTGCGCGCTGTGCACCGCGACTTCACAGGTTGCCCCGGCAAGTCGGGTCGCCTGTATGTGAACCGGCTCTAAGTGGTATTTTGGCACGGGTGCTTATTTTTTTATATAATGGCAATGGTGGGAATGAAGGGGAGAACTTGGTTTTTAGTCTACTGTGAAAAATGTTTGGTGGGCATCTTGTGCCATTCTTGAAATAACTATGACAACATGTGTTTGAACCTTGCTACTCTAATATACTGTCTGTTTTTATCCCTAGAGGACATGAAGACACAATGGCACCAGCACCGGAAGAGAAATATTTATACCTAGCTATATATATTATAACTCTTCTGACAGGCTTTCCAGCCAACCTTCTTGCACTCCATGCCTTCATTCGTAAACTGCGTTTTAAGGCCACGCCAAACGCCATCCTTCTCTTTAACCTGACTATATCAGACCTGTCATTCTTGGTTTTCTTGCCTTTTAAGGTAACAGAAATCTTACAAGGCCAATGGACAATGCCATCATTCCTTTGCCCACTCAGTGGATTATTCTACTTCAGCACCATCTACTCTAGCACCTTGTTCCTCACCGCTGTGAGTGTAGAACGGTATCTTGGTGTAGCCTTTCCCCTCAAGTACAAACTCTATCGCAAGCCTAGCTATGCTGCCGCAGTCAGTGGTTTTCTGTGGATCTGCTCGTTTGCTCATTGTAGCATCGTCTATGTTACGGAGTACCACCAGGCTTCCAATGTCAGCAACAGACTCATCTGCTATGATAACTTCACGCAAGAGCAGATGGAAGTTCTGCTCCCGTTCCGTCTTGAGTTGGGACTCCTCTTGTTCTGCTTGCCTTTCCTCATCACCTGTTTCTGTTACGGAAGTTTCATCAAGATCCTCGTATCTTCTACGCACATCCACCGCGAGAAGAAGCAACGAGCCATTGGGCTTGTCCTTGCCACCCTGAGCGTTTTTGCTGTGTGTTTTGCCCCCTACAACGTTTCTCATGTAGTGGGATTTTTTCAGAAGAAGAACCTCAAATGGAGAGAGAAGGCCTTGCTTCTGAGCACATTTAATGCTAGCTTGGACCCCATCATCTTCTACTTCTCCTCAACCGCTGTCCAGAACTCATGCAAGTGCTGCTTGATGAAGCTAAACATTTTCCACCCTAATCCAGCTCCAAATAAAACCGTGAACCAGATGAGCATTAAAATGGGACAATCGCAACTTTCCGACAGCCAGATATATACGTCCAAAGATTAACTTTTTACTTATTTATTTGTTTAGTAATGCTAACATGCATTATTCTACCTTTCAGAGAGTTACATTGTAACATTGCTATGTTTACAGTGCCTATAGCCATTGGAAGTAGTGGCCTCTAAACTATCTAGGAATATGGTAACTTCTTCTTGGGTCATACATATTTTCAAATGGGCATGGCAGGGCACGTGATGGCTTATTAGCCTCGTATTGAAGCTTTGACCAAGAACCATGTCTGTACCAGTTGGTATGTTGGAATTTTGTTTGTGTGAGTTTTCACCTGTGTGTTTTAGGGTTCCCTCAACAATACAACAAGTCTAGTGGATTTATTAGCTTCTAAACTCAGTGGCCCTTAAGTATGTGTGCTTGAGTGATTGTGGCAGTGACAGTAGACTGTCCTAGGGGAAGTACTGTATAAGTTGGTGCTCTAGAAACATGAAAAATAAAAAAATAAATATGCTTATGTAACTAAGGAAACAACTGTCAGTATTTTAAATTGAAATTTTTTTTAAAGGGGGTTCGTAACAACCTTATAGTAAGTGTAAACCTTAATTAAATGGCATTCAGTTTGCCAAAGCATAGTGTATCACAAATAATGCCATTGTTTATTATATTACTTTTTTTCCATCCATTTCTTTTTCATGTCCAAAATGTGCACCTCACTATCCTTAAAAGAAATGTCCCTTCTTCTTAATGCGTTAGAAGATTGTTAAGTCCAACCTGCAGAGTTTGCCCTCCTCTATTGGGTCAAGCCATGAAATATGGAAATAGAATGGGGTGGCTTAACAAACTTTTACACATCCTCTCATGTTCTTGGAAATCAATATCTACCTTGACACATTACATGACACAATGATCGGATTAAAGTGATTGAGTTACCCTTGAGGCTTTAATTCTTGGGGGTGTTCCTGACACTCCAAGGAAGCCCATTGAGTCCAATTGACCATGACTAACAAATATTAGTTATACTATGACTTGGATAAACGAGAACCTTCTCAGACATATCTGTAACAAGGTTTGTATATTGAGTCAGTGTCACACCACCAATTTTATTGGGCTGATGTTTTGTAGAATTTTGTTTTAGCAACAAATGGTGTCAAAGGCCTTCACCCTTCTTCAGAGATGGCAGCTCCAGTTTGACGTAAGTGGCTTCTTTCATTACTCTTGTGGACCAGTTGTCCTTTTTGTTCAAAATGTTTTCCTAGTTGTCGTGTGTTAAGTCTGACCTGCAGTTTTCCCTCCTCTATTGGACCAAGTCATGAATTATGGAAATAGAACAGGGTGGCTTCACAAAGTTCACACCTCCCGTCACGTTCTTGGAAATCAGCATCTGCCTTGACACATTATATGACCCTATACTGATTGTATTAAGGTGACCGAGTTACCTTGTAAGCTTTAACTCTTGGGAATGAACCTGACACTAATTAGATTAAGGAAGTTCCTTGGATTAGCAACAAAACCTCCTCAATAATATAGAACAAGTCCTAAGGACCATGACTAACTAATATTAGCCATACTATGAGGTTGATTTACCAAAGCTGGAGAGTGCAAAATCCAATCCACTTCCAGGTTTTTTTGTCAAGGCTTAATTGAACAAGCTGAAGTTAGAAGCTGATTGGCCACCATGCACAGCTGCATCAGATTTTGTACTCTTCAGTTTTAGTAAATCAACCCCTATGACATGGATAAATGAGAACATTCACAGACATATCTCTAACAAGGCTTGTATATTGAGTCAGTGTCACACCACCAGTTTTATTGGGCTGATGTTTTGTAGAATTTTTTTTTAGCAGCAAATGGTGCCAAAGGCCTCCACCCTTCTTCAGGGATGGTAGCTCCAGTTTGACGTAAGTGGCCTCTTTCATTCCTCTTGTGGACCAGTTGTCCTTTTTGTTCAAAATGTTTTCCTAGTTGTCGTGTGTTAAGTCTGACCTGCAGAGTTTTTCCTCCTCTATTGGACCAAGCCATGAATTATGGAAATAGAACAGGGTGGCTTCACAAAGTTCACACCTCCCGTTCCAGCTAACAAACCATTGGTGTCAAAGCCCCCTTCTTTCTTCAGGGCTGGTCATCCCAGATGTAAATAGCTGCTCTTTTACCTCTTGTCGACCAGTTGTCATCTTGGGTCCTCTATGTACATCTCACGCACTATCCCTAAAGGAATGTCCCTTCTTCTTAATGTGTAGTAAGACTGTTGAGTCCAACCTGCAGATTTTGCCCCTCTATATTGGGCTAAGCCATAAATTGTGGAAATAGAAGGGGGTGGCTTAAGTTAGAAGCTGTTTGGCTACCATGCACAGCTGTACCATATTTTTCACTCTCCAGTTTTAGTAAATCAACCCCTATGACTTGGATAAATGAGAACATTCACAGACATACCTCTAACACAGCCTGTATAATAAGTCAGTGTCACACCACCAATTATATTGGGGTGATGTTCTGGTTACCAGTCATTTTGGATGTTGAAGAAGCATACTGTGTGAATGACAGATGGTGTCAAAGCTCCAATCTCTCTTTAGGGGTGAAGCCACTTTTATGGATCTTGTGCACCAGTTGTCCCTTTAGATCCACTAAGTGCAGTTTGCCCTCCTATATTGGGCCAAGCTACGAATTATGGAAAGAGAGCAGAGAGGCTTCACAAAGTTCACACCTCCCGTCACGATCTTGGAAATCAACATCTGCCTTGACACATTACATGACTCGAAAATGATTGGATTAAGGTTATTGAGTTACCCTGGAGGCTTTAATTCTTGGGAATGATCCTGACACTCATTAGAACTGAGGAAGTTCCTTGGATTAGCAACAAACCTCCTTAGCAATCCAGAACAAGTCCAGTTGACCCTGACTAACTAATATTAGCCATACTATGACTTGGATAAATGAGAACATTCACAGCTGTATCTCAAACAAGGCTTTCATATAGAGTTAATGTCACACCACTAATTGTATTGGGTTAATGTACTGGTTAACAGTCAATGTAGATGTTAAAGAAACATTTTGCGTGAGCGAAAGATAGTGTTAAAGCCTCTATATTTCTTCAGGGATAGTCATCCCAGTTTGACGTATATAGCCTCTTTTGTGCCTCTTGTTGATCAGTTGTCCTCTTAGGTCCACAATGTGCACCTCACTATCCTTAAAGGAATCTTTCTTCTTCTTAATGTGTAGGAAGACTGTTAAATCCACCCTGCAGGGTTTGCCCTATTATGTTGGCCAAGCCATGAATTATGGAACTTCCAGAGATAAGTCTATAATCCTTCCACTTTATAAAACTCTGGTCCGACTGCATCTGGAGTATTCTGTCCAGTTCTGGTCGCCAGTCCTCAGGAAGGATGTGTTGGAGCTGGAGAGAGTCTAGAGAAGGGCAACTAAACTAATTAGGGGATTGGAGGACCTTAATTATGAATAGCGTCTGCAATCGCTTGATTTATTCTCCCTGGAGAAGAGACGCCCGAGGGGGGACATGATAGCAATTTTTAAATATCTCAATGGGGATCTCAGCTTAGAAAAGCTGTTCAGTCGAAGGGATTGCATGAGGACTCGAGGGCATACAATGCGATTAGAGAAGAAGCGTTTTAACCTCAGGCAATGTGGGGGGTTCTTTACTGTTAGGGCTACAAGATTGTGGAATTCTCTACCACAAGAGGTGGTTTCTGCGGGAAGTATGGTGGCTTTCAAAAGACTCTTAGACGTACATCTCAAGGATCAGAACATTCAGGGCTATGTGAGATGATTACGGCCACACACACCTACACAGGTTGAACTGGATGGACTATTGTCTTTATTCAACCTCACCTACTATGTTACTATGTAACTATATGTAACTATGTAGAACAGGGTGGCTTCCCAAAGTTCACATCTCCTGTCACGTTCTTGGAAATCAACGTCTGCCTTGACACATTACATGACCCTACAACAATTGGCTTAAGGTATATGAGTTACCTTTGAGGCTTTAAGTCTTGGGGATGTTCCTGACTCTGATTTGAACCAAGGAAGTCCCCTGGATTAGCAACAAAACCTCTTCAACAATCTAGAACAAGTCCAGTTGACCATGACTAACTAATATTAGCCATACTATGACTTGAATAAATGAAAACATTCACAGACTTATCTCTAACAAGGCTTGTAAATTGAGTCAATGTCACATCACCAATTATATTGGGTTGATGTTCTGGTTAACGATCAATAAAGCCTTAACCTTATAAGACACGTTCTTGGGTTAGAGCAGAAATGGCTTCCATAATGATACTCTCATCCTAAACAGTTTGTGTGTCATACATCTTCAAAACAGGTAAAGCACAAAATAATCTAATTATCCGGCCAGTACAGGCACATTTGCTTGGTATCTCATTCCTGATTGGCTTTTAACGCGGCGCTACGGAATAAAATGGTTTCTTTCAGCCGGCATCGGGTTATTTTTGGAAAAAATACAAAAGAGAACAGCCAGGAATTCTAATGCGAGAGACCAAAAATTAGATTTTCAATTCTGAGTTACGATTCAGTTATAAGGTTTTAAGACGTGTGTTCCCAGTCTTACTCAGCGTTGGACATCTGGCAGAACAAAGAGCCGCAGAAGGATTTATGACATATTATCTTTATAGCTTACATCAAAACCTGCCCAATTTTATTACATTCCTCCAAAATAGGAAACAACAGGAAGGCAGCTCCAGACAAACAGCTATTTAAGCTCTAATATACCTAATAACAGTAAAGTAATACAAGATATAAGTTATACCACTAAACAGAATAAGCTGGGTGACGAGGCTCATCAGATCTTCAGTTCTGCAAACATTTTGTCACTGCCCCGCCTCCATTCTGAACCCTCCCTCACGTGTGCACCTCCCTGATCCAAGAATTACACTGCTCAAAAAAATTAAAGGAACACTTTAAAAAAACATCAGATCTCAATGGTGAAAAATCTCATGCCGGATATCTATACTGGTATGGACTGGGTAATGTGTTAGGATCTATACTGGTATGGACTGGGTAATGTGTTAGGATCTATACTGGTATGGACTGGGTAATGTGTTAGGATCTATACTGGTATGGACTGGGTAATGTGTTAGGATCTATACTGGTGTGGACTGGGTAATGTGTTAGGATCTATACTGGTATGGACTGGGTAATGTGTTAGGATCTATACTGGTGTGGACTGGGTAATGTGTTAGAATCTATACTGTTATGGACTGGGTAATGTGTTAGGATCTAGACTGGTATGGACTGGGTAATGTGTTAGGATCTTTACTGGTATGGACAGGGCAATGTGTTAGGATCTATACTGGTATGGACTGGGTAATGTGTTAGGATCTATACTGGTGTAGACTGGATAATGTGTTAGGATCTATACTGGTATGGACTGGGTAATGTGTTAGGATCTAGACTGGTATGGACTGGGTAATGTGTTAGGATCTTTACTGGTATGGACAGGGCAATGTGTTAGGATCTATACTGGTATGGACTGGGTAATGTGTTAGGATCTATACTGGTGTGGACTGGATAATGTGTTAGGATCTATACTGGTGTGGACTGGGTAATGTGTTAGGATCTATACTGGTATGGACTGGGCAATGTGTTAGGATCTCTACTTGTATGGACTGGGTAATGTGTTAGGATCTATACTGGTATGGACTGGGTAATGTGTTAGGATCTATACTGGTATGGACTGGGTAATGTGTTAGGATCTATACTGGTATGGACTGGGTAATGTGATAGAATCTATACTGGTGTGGACTGGGTAATGTTTTGGATCTAAACTGGTATGGACTGGGTAATGTGTTAGGATCTATACTGGTATGGACTGGGTAATGTGTTAGGATCTAGACTGGTATGGACTGGGTAATGTGTTAGGATCTATACTGGTGTGGACTGGATAATGTGTTAGGATCTATACTGGTGTGGACTGGGTAATGTGTTAGGATCTAGACTGGTATGGAATGGGTAATGTGTTAGGATCTAGACTGGTATGGACTGGGTAATGTGTTAGGATCTATACTGGTATGGACTGGGTAATGTGTTAGGATCTATACTGGTATGGACTGGGTAATGTGTTAGGATCTATACTGGTATGGACTGGGTAATGTGATAGAATCTCTACTGGTATGGACTGGGTAATGTGTTAGGATCTATACTGGTGTGGACTGGGTAATGTGTTAGGATCTATACTGGTGTGGACTGGGTAATGTGTTAGGATCTATACTGGTGTGGACTGGGTAATGTGTTAGGATCTATACTGGTATGGACTGGGTAACGTGTTAGGAATAAAAGGATGCCGCGTCATTTGACGGAAATGAAAATTATCACCATATAAGAGGGCTGAATTCAAAGACACCCCGAAAATCAAAGTGAAAAAATGACACAGCAAAGTAGTCCATTTTGCTTAAATTTCATTGCAGCAACTCAAAATGGTACTCAGTAGTTTGTATGGCCCCCAACATGCTTGTATGCATGCCTGACAACGTCGGAACATGCTCCTAATGAGACGACGGATGGTGTCCTGGGGTATTTCCTCCAAGATCTGGACCAGGACATCACTAAACTCCTCAACAGACTGAGGTGCAAACTGGTGGCATCAGATGGACCGAAACATAATGTCCCAGAGGTGTACTATTGGATTTAGGTCAGGCGAACGTGGGGGTCATTCAATGGTATCAATTCCTTCATCCTCCAGGAACTGGCTGCATACTCTCGCTACTTGAGGCTGGGCATTGTCATGCACCAGGAGGAACCCAGGACCCACAGCACCAGCATATGGTCTGACAATGGGTTCAAGGATTTCATCCCAATACCTAATAGCAGTCAGGGTGCCATTGTCTAACCTGTAAGGGTCTGTGCGTCCCTCCATGGATACGCCTCCCAAGATCATCACTGACTCACCACCAAACTGGTCATGCTGAACAATGTTACAGGTAGCAAAATGTTCTTCATGGCTTCTCTAGACCCTTTCAAGTCTGTCACATGTGCTCAGGGTGAACCTGTACTCATCTGTGAAAAGCACAGGGTGCCAATGGCGGAGCTGCCAATTCTGGTGTTCAATGGCAAATGTCAAGCTCCACAGTGCCGGGCAGTAAGCACAGGGCCCACTAGAGGACGTTGGTCCCCCAGGCCACCATCCTAAAGTCTGTTTCTGATTGTTTTATCAGAGACATTTACACCAGTGGCTGCTGGAGGTCATTTTGTAGGGCTCTGGCAGTGCTCATCCTGTTCCTCCTTGTACAAAGGAGCAAATATCGGTCCTGATGATGGATTAAGAACCTTCTATGGCCCTGTCCAGCTCTCCTGCCTGTCTCCTGGAATCCCTTCCATGCTCCTGAGACTGTGCTGGGAGACACAGCAAACCTTTTGGCGATGGCACGTATTGATGAGCCATCCTGGAGGAGTTGGACTGCCTGTGCAACCTCTATAGGGTCCAGGTATGGCCTCATGCTACCAGTAGTGACACTGACCCTAGCCAAATACAAAACTAGTGAAAAACAGTCAGAAAAGATGAGTAGGGGAAACCATTCCATTTTGGAGGCTGTCTTATTGTTGCCCATCTAGTACCCCTGTTGGTTATTTCATTAACACCAAAGCAGCTGAAACTGATTAACAACCCCCTCTGCTACTTAACTGACCAGATCAATATCCCAGGAGTTTAATTGACTTCATGCAATACTCAAAAGTGTTCCTTTAATTTTTTTGAGCAGTGTACATTAACCAATTTTAGCCCCGGAAGGTTTACCCCCTAATGACCAGGCCATTTTGTGCAATTCGGCACTGCGTTACTTTAACTGACAATTGCGCGGTCGTGCGACTCTGTACCCAAAAAAAATTGATGTTGTTTTTTTCCCACGAATAGAGCTTTCTTATGGTGGTATTTGATCACCTCTGCAGTTTTTATTTTTTGCACTATAAACACAAAAAGACCAACAATTTTGAAAAAAAAAAAAGAATGTTTTTTACTTTGAGAGCGATATCACCGGATTTAACACACCTGCTCCCCATTCACACCTGAAACCTTGTAACACTAACGAGTCAAATGACACCGGGGAGGGAAAATGGCTATTTGGGCACAATCTGGAAATTTTTACTTAGGGGTGTACTCACTTTTGTTGCCAGCGGTTTAGACATTAATGGCTGTGTGTTGAGTTATTTTGAGGGGACAGCAAATTTACACTGTTATACAAGCTGTACACTCACTACTTTACATTGTAGCAAAGTGTCATTTCTTCAGTGTTGTCACATGAAAAGATATAATAAAATATTTACATACATGTGAGGGGTGTACTCACTTTTGTGAGATACTGCGTGTGTGTGTGTGTATCCAGGAAGTGTACAGCAGCTTCAGCTGCCCACACTCAAAATGGCTGCAGCCAGACTTAGTGGAGGGCGATTTGTGCAGCATATTTGGCAAGTACAGAATCACAGTATATACTGTATAAAATAATATGCAAAGTGGTTGTAGGAATGACAAATATGTTTTTATTATAAATGATGTGAGCAAACTGCAGTTCCTCTTTAAAGTATTACTAAACCCAGGAGCCTGCAGTCACTATATCTGGTCTCCCACAGTACACAGAACATGGAGATGCAATTATTTTAGTGAATATAAACTGATAAATGCCCTTTCTCATCAGCAGTATATAGCAGTCTTGTGACTTCTATCAGTGTCTGGGTAAAGCTTGTTGGAGGAGTTTTCATTCTCCCCCGATTGTCCTGTGAGGCTGCATGACCCCTGACCCTCTGTCTAGACAGAGCTGATTGGCCCAGTGCTGATCAAAAAAAACTCTCCAGCATTACACACCAAACTGAGCATGTGCATGGTGCCCCCAAGGCTCTGTACTATCAGGAGTTGGATCGAGGACAGTGGAAGAAGGGGAGGATCAGAGAAGACAGGATCAAACAGCCTTTTTACACAATTCAGAGGATTAATCCCTTAGGTTCCACATTAAGTATAACAAGCATGCTTTACCGCATATACACACTTCGAGTCCATTCACATGCCGCGACTTGTGAGGCGACTTGTGTGCCCTCAAGTCGCCCCATGTCACTTGACATAACAAAAGCAATGTTAATCAATGAGTGCCGTCTTAATTGGCACTACTGAAGTCGCTCCGACTTCAGAAAAGGGTCCTGTACTACTTTGAGGCCACCTCTATCCGACTTGTCCCATAGACTTCAATGGGAGTCGCCTTCTTATCTTATTTGAAGTGACTTGTTATCAGACTTTCCATGAAGAAGAAGGACATTTATTAGCCAGGCATTCCCCACTGGACTCCAGAACCAGAAAAAAAAAGATTGTTTGTCCAGAACCAGAAAAAAAAGATCATTTTTCTTAGAATTTTTAGTAGCACAGGGATAGGGCTCCTCTCCTTTCACACCTGGGCATTTTTGTTGTAGGCGTTTATTGGGCATTTTTTGGCGTCTTTGGAGGCAGGCGTGACATCTGAACTTCTGTATAGGGGTATATATACACACATACTTATATGTATTTTACACATACACACATATAGGTGTGATAGGAGCGGAGCCCTATGCCTGCAAATAATTTTCATATATGTGTGTGTGTGTATATATACCCCTATACAGAAGTTCAGATGTCATGCCTGCCTCCAAAGACGCCCAAAAAATGCCCAATAAACGCCTACAACAAAAACGCCCAGGTGTAAAAGGAGAGGAGCCCTATCCCTGTGCTACTAAAAATTCTAAGAAAAATGATCTTTTTTTTCTGGTTCTGGACAAACGATCTTTTTTTTTCTGGTTCTGGAGTCCAGTGGGGAATGTGGGGAATGCCTGGCTAATAAATAAAACGCCCAAAAAATGCCCAATAAACGCCTACAACAAAAACGCCCAGGTGTAAAAGGAGCGGAGCCCTATCCCTGTGCTACTAAAAATTCTAAGAAAAATTATCTTTTTTTTCTGGTTATGGACATGCTACAGAGCTGAAACTTCACAGGTACACCTTTTTAGACCCCCCAGACACTAAATCAAAAGAAATCTAATTTTTTTTTTTTCAATAATTTTTTCAATAATTGGCTCTCTATCAAAAACGACAATTTTTAAGAACTTTTTTTTTTTGTGTGATTGAGCATGACCCAGAACCATCATATTCTGATTGGCCAAATACAAAGTCGTACAAAGTCGTCTATCATACAAGTCGCGCTGAATACGCGCAAAGTCGCGCTGAAAGTCGCGCTAACAAGTTGCCCCTTATGAGGTGACTTTCTGGTTGCGGCAGTGTGAATGGGGTCTAATTTTAATGTTGTGGGTTTAGTAACACTTTAAATTAGCTGCCTTTGCATTTTAATTTCATTTTTTGTTTCAAGCAACATTTTTTTTTTTTAAGTGACATGATCACTTACAATGTTGGGTTTCGCTCAACCAAAACAATTCATTTACAGCTGTAAATTGGATTTTACCAAGTATTCAGTATCATCCATATCTGATAAATTGTTCGGGGAAAATAAAATCACTGTCTATGAATATCCATGGATTGCCACTTGTGAATTGCACCCCAAAAAATATTATTGTGATGTACGATTGGAGCCGCTGAATAAAATCCTGGATGGCTGTGATGTCACACATGAGCAACAATGATGTCATCCAACGATCTCCAGAAAATCTGTAAGGGTACAAATGACATCATTAAAACTGGGAAGATATAAAAGATACTAAGCAATGCAGCCCTGTATTGTCTTTTATTTAGGTTCAAGCAGTTTAAAGCCGTATTAAATCCAAAAGCAAAACATTTATTATATTACAGCTCACCAATTATTAGATGTGATGGCTGCATTCGTTTTCTTTTGTAGGCTTTCTTTTTTTTTGTTTTCATCTGGTGATCCGGCCAGCAAGTCTGTTGTTTTTCAAAAGCACAAATTCTCCAGCAGAAATGTATCAGTTACAGAGATGGGAAAAACCATTTACTACTGGCAAAGGTGCTTATAATAATCAGCACCTATTGATATAAAACCTTTATCACAAAAGTAAAATAAAATTAATTAATTAATTATTATTATTAATGATTAAACTTAATTAATTAATTGATAACTGATTATAAAGTTATAGCTGGACTTTGGCTTCAATGTGTTAGTGTTTCTAAGTCTGCTAATACATTAAATCCCAACTGATCCCCTCCCCCAGACTGACAATGCTGCAGCCTGCTGTGCCTCATGTGCTCACTCCTCCAGAGTGGAGGCATTATAATATAGGAGGTGTGTTACTGCCCAGATCACCAGGTGAAAACAGAGGGGAAAGAGCCTAAAAAAAAAAGAAAACTAATGCAGCAACAACATCTAATGATTGGTAAGCTACAATATACAACATTTTTGGCTTTAGATGTGATATCCCTTTAGGTACCCAGATTGGATTTGGTATCAGTCTTGTGCAGTCCTCGTACAGCAGGGCTCAGAGAGAGGAAGGGAGAAGCCACACAAGATGCCAATCAAGTGTGTCAGATGAACTTCTGTCCAAATACATGGATCAAAATTTGCCCATTCCCTGCTTCAAACTTTATTCCATCTACGGCCAGCTTAGGGGGAAGGGAGAGTGAGACCTGTTGGTTATGTGATAAGATGAGCCACTGAAATCTTTAGGAATGCAGAATTCAGCTTTACTTGCATAGGAGAACAGCATACATGTGTAACACTGCCCCCTTGAGGGCGAGTGGATTTTTCACCTTTTCGGGTCCCTCTGGGTTACCGGTAGCACTTTACTCTCCGGCTCAGTCAATGAACAGTCTAGGGCAGTGATGGGGAACCTTGGCACCCCAGATGTTTTGGAACTACATTTCCCATGATGCTCATGCATTCTGCAGTGTAGCTGAGCATCATGGGAAATGTAGTTCCAAAACATCTGGGGTGCCAAGGTTCCCCATCACTGGTCTAGGGGTTTTGGTTGTTTTATTAAAAATAGGGACGGGAGAAGGGAAGAGTGGGCTACTCCAGAACTAGAACTATTCACAATGCTGAGGACTCCTATCTGAGGATGTGGCCAGGCTGCAGTTTCACCTTGCCACTAAATGAATCTGAAGTAATGTTCCTGAATAGACAGCTTGCTTAGCATTTATCTTCAGGGTACTCACCTAGCACCCCCTTTCACTCCCCACCAGCTGACACCCATCCTCTGACTACTCTACTCCGGGGTGGCCCCCCTCAGGTCAGGCCCCTAGACACGATCCCCTGTACTCACGATACTGTTTTTCCAGGTTCTCCAGTGCCTCAACTCCTCTTATGGACCTCTGGGTTCAGCTCCTGCTCTCTGGCTCACCAGGCCGACTGCGGTCATATATCGTGACCATATACCAACTGCTGCAGAAGAGGAGACAGTCGCCACCCTCCTTCCGGGACTCTGTTTACCAGCCAAAGACCCCAGGCACATGTGCTCCTGGCTTTTATACCACACCCACAATGCACCGAGACGACCAGTCTGTGCCAATCACTGGGGCTGTGTCGAAGCCTGTGTACCCATTGGCCAGGTTTCCTCCACTGTCCAATGTGCCTTTCCATTGGACCAGTGGGGACACTCCCCTAAACCAGATGAATCACACACTGAGCACATAGAGCAGACCTAACTCACAGATTCTGCTCTCTGTTAAGCAGAGAGCAATATAGAATTTACCTGCTGCTCCTCTGATAGGCAGACAGAGCCACAACTATACTCTCTCTCTAGCACCTACCTAGGAGGGAGCTACACATGTGTGAGAACAGCATTACAGTAGAGAGCAGAGACAAAAAACCTTCCTTCCTGTGCAGAATATACAAGCCTATATAAACACACAGACATTAGTATATCACTACAGCGCCATCTATAGTTTGGAGCGCATAGTACATGCTGTTGCACCTCCAACAAGACCTCCATATAATGGCCATGTCAGGTGTGCAAACTTAGAAACTCCAGATTGGATTACCTTAAGCCCCCATTCACACTGGAGTGATTTGTCATGCGATTTGACAGGTCAAATCCCATGACAAGTCGCATCCTATTGCTGAGATTGTTCAAACGAATGCGTCGCTGACTTTGCGGTGCCGCATCGATTTGAAATAGTAGTACATGCACTACTTCGGCGATTTTGGGTGCGACTTCAATAAACATCTGAGCATGAAGCCACACAGATGTCCTCAAAGTTGCACCTGAAGTCCCACTGAGATGCAGCTGTGAAATCCTGCGATATCAGGGGACATTGCGCAATTTAAAAGCCGCACTCAATGTGAACGGGGGCTTAAGGCTCAAGAGATGATTAGGCAAATTAACTCTTTGGAATCTACCAAGAAACAGGAGCCAGCTCTAGGGGGCGCAATATCATAAATTTCAGCCGGGCCAGCAAACAGCAGAAGAGAGAAATTTGGGGGCAGCACTCTTTCTGCAGCTGCATCTCTAATGGAAGGACCTTCACCATGTCCAACATGAGGAGCTCTGGTTTATACTATAGTGGATGTAGAATTGCATGTGGGGGGGGGGGGTTCTAAAAAATCTTCCTGGAATTTAGGCAATCCATAATCTTTGCAAATTTTAGTAAAAAAAATTGGCTTTAGACAGACTGTACATTAATATGGAGGTATGGTATTTCCTTACCAGCTCAGTTCCATGCTCGGGGTACAAACCTTCCCCTGTGCCCCCATCACCGAATAAAAGAGGGGGGCTCTACAGATTCTGCTCACCTGCTGACCAGAAGCCATGGAGACCCGGCTCCCCCAAGTGAACTGGTAAGTGGGCTATGGATACACTCATCACTACTACCAATGTCTAAGCAGAAATAGGATTCAGTTTCGGGTGGACACTTTAAATTTTAGGTTTTGGGTGGAGTTCTATATAAATACATGGACTAGTTTAATGGAGAGTGAGTTTACTTACACATGTGCCGGACTCATTAGTTTTTACATCTTTTTATTACTGCAAAAAAAAAAAAAAAACACAAAATATTAATAGACAATAATATAACAAAAAAGTATTGTTCAGTTAGCTGAGGTTCTGGGCATTCAGGTTCCACTGAGGAGCCCGGAACTGGGGTAAGCAGACAGGACAGCTTCACACAGAGTACATGTAGGAACATCTAACCCCCTGATCTCCTCTGTGATGAATTAAGCCGCCATTCCCTTCCGAGCCACCATTCCCTGGCTGTTACAGCAAGGGAAGCAGCTAAAGAAGCACAATCTGTGCTTGGTTAGCTGCTTTGGAGGACAGGGAGACACTAGGGGTCCAACAGACCCCAATGTCTCCATAAAGATGTTAAAACCTTGAAAACGTCACATTTGAGGAAAACGTACGTCGGTCGCGGCGTGCTGACGTCACCACTACGAGGTTGAGGGTGATAACCGCACTAAGCTGCTAAGTCAGTAAGCAGCAACTTAAAATGTGACAAACATGTAAACCAA
The DNA here is from genome assembly GCF_965119305.1 of Pelophylax lessonae. Taxonomy (NCBI): domain Eukaryota; kingdom Metazoa; phylum Chordata; class Amphibia; order Anura; family Ranidae; genus Pelophylax; species Pelophylax lessonae. The sequence continues at coordinate 205,822,940 of NC_138779.1, read as the reverse complement.
AATATTATAAAAGTAAGCTGCACGGTTATCACCCATTTTTAACTCCATAAAGATGACCTGACACCTGCCCAAAGCTATCATAAGGTCTGCTTGTTAGTCCTCTTGTGATAGCAATAAATGTAAATAAATAAAAAAAAAAAAAATTATATATTTTTTTAGTGGAGTTCCACTTTATCGGAAACCTGTACTGAAACAATGATCAGGATGAACCTACCTGTGAGAAGAATGCCGATTGTAAGGCCAAAGACGATGCTTAATTTAAGGATATTCAGGTATTCTACAAGTTGGTACACCATGGCTTCGTACTCCAGAATATCTAAAAGTAAAAAACAGATGTGATTCTCTAATAGAGAGCAGCCTATATCAGTTAGGAAAGTCCTCAGGGTGGAATACCCCCTGTCCATTGGTGGGAGCCGGCACTTTGAACGGACCATGACACCCAAGGCTATCACTGGTTGATCATGAGCTGTATGGCAAACTGAATGGCTGCTTAGTGCTGATGTAATCAAGAACTTGTCCTGCTGGCTCCCAATTGTCACCAGTTGACCGTGACTGTCATTGAGAGCCTGTCCTACTGGCTGCCAATCATCAGTAGTGGTCCATGAGCTGATGTCACAGTGCTGGTGTCATCGGGAGCCCTTCTTAAAGACTCCCAATCAACAACGCCGATGGCCAGTAGGAGGGAATTCAGAGTATGCGGCATTGTGATTGGCTGCACAGTGCTGATATCATGGGGGCCTGTGCTACCGGCTGCTGATTATCACTGGTTGATCATGAGCTGTGTGGCAAATTGATTGGCTGCACAGTGCTGATGTCATCGGGAGCCCGTCCTAGCGGCTCCCGATTGTCACTGGTTGATCATGAGCTGTGTGGCAAACTGATTGGCTGCAAAGTGCTGATGTCATCGAGAACTCGTCCTACCGGCTCCCAATTTTCACCAGTTGACCGTGACTGTCATTGAGAGCTGTCCTACTGGTTGCCAATTATCAGTAGTGGTCCATGAGCTGATGTCACAGTGCTGGTGTCATCGGGAGCCCTTCTTAACGACTCCCAATCAACAACGCCGATGGCCAGTAGGAGGGAATTCAGATTATGCGGCATTGTGATTGGCTGCAGAGTGCTGATGTATGTGCTACTGGCTCCTGATTCTCTATGGTGGATCATGAGCTGTGTGGCAACATGATTAGCTGCAGAGTGCTGATGTCAATGGGAACCCGTCCTACCGGCTCCCGATTGTCACCAGTTGACTGTGACTCTCATTGAGAGCCCGTCCTACCCATCCTACCGGCTCCGGATTGTCACCAGTTGACCGTGACTCTCATTGAGAGCCCGTCCTACCCATCCTACCGGCTCCGGATTGTCACCAGGTGACCGTGACTGTCATTGAGAGCCCGTCCTACCCATCCTACCCATCCTACCGGCTCCGGATTGTCACCAGGTGACCGTGACTGTCATTGAGAGCCCGTCCTACCCATCCTACCAGCTCCGGATTGTCACCAGTTGACCGTGACTGTGGTTGAGAGCCTGTCCTACTGGCTGCCAATTATCAGTAGTAGTCCATGAGCTGATGTCACAGTGCCGATGTCATCAGGAGCCCTTCTTAACGATTCCCAATTAACAACACCTATGGCTGGTAGGAGCGACTTCAAATTATGCAAGTCTATGATTGGCTGCACAGTGCTGATGTCATTGGGAGCCTGTCCTACCAGCTCCCAATTGTCGATAGTTGACTGGAAGCTGTGTGGCACTGTGACTGGCTGCAAAGTGCTGATGTCATAATGAACCAGTCCTACCGGATCCCAATTGTTGCCAGTTGACCCTGCCCACCATTGAGAGCCCAATCTACTGGCTGCCAACTATCAATAGTGGTCCATGAGCTGATGTCACAGTGCTGGTGTCTTTGGGAGACCTTCTTAACGATTCCCAATTAACAACACCGATGGCTGGTAGGAGGGACTTCAGATTATGCAAGTCTATGATTGGCTGCACAATGCTGATGTCATTATTACCCGTCCTACCCATTCCTAATTGTTGCCAGTTGACTGTGACCATCATTGAGAGCCCAATCTACTGGCTGCCAATTATCAGCATAGGTCCATGAGCTGTATAGCACTGTGATTGGATGCACAGTACGAATGTCATCAGGAGCCTGGGCTACCGGTTTCTAGTTGACCGTGAGTTGTGTGGCACTGTGATTGGTTGCACATTGCTGATGTCACCGGGGAACCCATCCTATCAGGTCCATATTGTTGCCAGATGACTGTTCTAGCGGTGCTGATGATGTATCGTTTCCTAGAACAAGACAGCAACACATATATTGGGGGCTGGGCGTTAAGGCCCACCCATCCTACCAGCACTTATAAGCTCCCAAAAACAGGTTAAGGTGTATATAAAACACTATTTTTTAAAAAATTTGGATCAAATTAGGAGAAATTATAACGCCCATTTCTGTAGCGAAGCCTCCATGATTGAAAGAACTCAAATCCAGAAAATCATATGGGCGGGCCAAGAACAGTAAGGCTGGGGAGGAAAGACTAGATCAGTGGTTCTCAACCAGGGTTCCGTGGAATCCTAGGGTTCCTCCAGAGGTTGCTAGGGGTTCCTTGAGCAATGAGCAATTCCTGCCTCTCAGATAAGTTCCCCCTGATACCACTGATCTTTTTAGCTATCTGGAAGAAGGTAATTCTTCCCAATGTCCACAAGTGTAAGGAGCATTCTTCCCACTGATCAAAAAAGTTGTAAATATAGTAATTTTTAGCAGGGGTTCCCTGAGACCTGAAAATTATTTCTAGGGTTCCTGTGTGTTGAAAAGGTTGAGAAAGGCTGGACTAAATGATGCCGGATGTCCTCCAGCCAGGAAATGAGGCAGGTTCCATATGACTTTCTGCAGCTTCTAATGAACATTGTGAGAAGCTCACAGTGTGCAGTGAAATCAGAGTAAGCCATTTCAATACAGGAGAGAAGCCGGCACAACTGTGCAAGACTGAAGGGAAGGCTGGACCTCAGATTTAATTTGGCCAATTCTAGGTGCAGTTACCTGCCTGGAATTGGGGAAATGCCAAATGGAAATAAAAGTATCCGATGTATCAAACTGTTGGCGCTATATAAATCCCGTATAATAATAATTATACAGATAATAATCTTCAGCCAATGAATCTGGCAGCATGGGCTTCCATGGAAGGTAGCAATTGGCATTTTACATGCAAATGAGCTCAGATCTTCCTCCTGTATTGAAACCCCTCTAGATTGTAAGCTCTAAAGGGCAGGGTCCTCTGATTCCTTCTGTATTGAATTGTATTGTAACTGTATTGTCTTTCCTCATATTGTAAAGCGCTGCGCAAACTGTTGGCACTATATAAATCCTGTATAATAATATTAATAATAATCTTGGCAAACTTATTTTTAAATATTTTTTTACAATAGGGACGCATTTATACATTTTGTACAAAGGGTGGAATAGGCCTCAAAGCTCCTTATGTACAGTACATGTATTGCTTGTGCACATTCATGTATTGATCTGCTGCCATCTAGAGGGAGATCCTGAATGTTACATCAAGTGTGCGTTTAGGCTGAGCCAAAATTGGGCTCTACTCAAAATCATCGCAGGAGGGAGGGGAACAGAGATTACCCTATAAGAGCAGCAGAGTAAGATGTCCGTAGCTCAGGATATGGGTCTTATTTATTAAACAGTGCAAGAAAGGCAAGAATCCAAATGTAAAGGGAAGTACTATATATATACATATATATATATATATATATATATATATATATATCACCTCTGCGGTTTTAATTTTTTTTGCGCTATAAACAAAAAAAGAGCGACAATTTTGAAAAAAAAAAAAAAAAAAACAATATTTTTTACTTTTTGCTATAAAACATGCAATGAAAAAAAAAATGTAAAAAAATCAAATGTCTTCATCAATTTAGGCCAATATACATTCTGCTAAAAAAAAATCCAAATTAGCGTGTATTGATTGGTTTGCGCAAAAGTTATTGCGTCTACAAACTTTGGGATAGATTTATGGATTTTTTATTTTTATTTTTTTTTTTTTACTCACGATCAGCGATTTTTAGCGGGACTGCGAGATTGCAGAAGGACAAATCTGACACTAAGTGACACTTTTTGGGGACCAGTGACACTAATACAGTGATCAGTTCTAAAAAATATGCACTGTCACTGTACTAATGACACTGGCAAGGAAGGGGGTTAACATGGGGGGGGGGGGAATCAAAGGGTTAAATGTGTTCCTAGGGAGTGCTTTGTGTGTGAGGGAGGTGCTTTGACTGGGGGAAGACAGAGATCCATGTTCCTGCTTAGCAGAAACACAAGATCTCCATCTTCCCCATCTCACAGAATGGAGGTCTGCCTTGTAAACTCGGCAGACCGCTGTTCTGTCAGTGATGAACACAGAGATCCTGTGTTCCTCCTATTTAGGAACACGGGTCTCTGTGTCCATTCAGTAAATACATCCCCCACACAGTTAGAAAGCACCCCCCAGGGACACAATTACCCTTTGATCGCCCCTGGTGTTAACCCCTTCCCTGCCAGTGTCATTAGTACAGGGACAGTGCATATTTTTAGCACTGATTACCAGTGGCGGCCGGTTATCATTGGGGGGGGGGGGGCGGCAAAACCAACATCCCCCTCGCATGCGGGATGACCGGCTGGCCAGCCGTCGGTCAAATCCACTACCCCCCTGGGACGGACGGACGGACGGCTGGCCAGCCGGACAGCCAGCATCCTTACCTCCTCCTTCAACAAGTAGCTGTGAGTCTCCTCCCTCTTCCTGGCCAATGCCCAGTAAAATCGCTTCCCTTTTCAGCCAATCAGGAGAGGGGACTCACGACCCGCTTCCTGAATGGCTGGGAGGAGAATCAGTATGATAATAGCCAATGTTCATTCACTTTTGTCATACAACTGGGTGGGCTCAGGGCTCAGGGCTCTGCGCCCTGAGCCCACCCTTTTTTTAAACCTATTAGAGCCTCTGGCTCTAATCACGTGCTTAAAAAAAAAAAACCCCATTGGAATCCATGCGTCCGGCGCCCTGCATGTAGATTAGGGGGCAGGATGCATGGATGGGGGGGGTGGCGCCCCTTCGCCCCCAATGGACAGGCCACCACTGCTGATTACTGTAGTAATGTTACTGGTCCCCCCAAAAGTGTCAAAAATGTCAGTTAGGGGTCCGATCTGTCCACCACAATGTTGCAGTCCCGCTAAAAATCGCTGATCGCCGCCATTACTAGTAAACAAAAAATAAAACATAAATAAAAATGACGAGATTTGTAGACGTGATAACTTTTGCGCAAACCAATCAATATACACTTATTGGGATTTTTTTTACCAAAAATATGTAGCAGAATACAAATTGGACTAAAATTCTGAAAAAAATATAGATTTTGATTTTTTTTATAGCAGAATGTAAAAAATATTGTTTTTTTTTTTTTTTCAGAATTGTCGCTTTTTTTGTTTATAGCGCAAAAAAAAAAAAATTGCACAGGTGATCAAATACCAGCAAAAGAAAGCTCCATTTGTGGGGAAAAACTTCCTGTTTGGCTATGGGAAAAGAAGTGAAGGAAAATCTCCCCAATGGGACACAGAAAAAAAAAATAAAAAAATAAAAAATAAAAAATCCTGACAGTGGTTATAACCCAACCTTAACCCTCCCTTACTCTATATAAAATGATGGAATAGAGGGGAAATCTTCCAATAGGAACACTAGTTTTGGTAACAACCAGGGATTGCCTCACTTTGGAGGGATTTCCTCCCACTTCCTGTTTGGCTATGGGAAAGGAAATGAAGGAAAATCACCCAATTGGGACACAGATGGCAAAAAAAAAAAAAAAACCCTGACAGGGGTTATAACCCTCCCTTACTCTATATAAAATGATGGAATAGAGGGGAAATCTTCCAATGGGAACACCAGTTTTGGTAACAAACAGGGATTTCCTCCCACTTCCTGTTGCAGCTATGGGAAAGGAAATGAAGGAAAATCACCCAATTGGGACACAGATGGCAAAAAAAAAAAAAAAAAAAAAAAAACCCTGACAGGGGTTATAACCCTCCCTTACTCTATATAAAATGATGGAATAGAGGGGAAATCTTCCAATGGGAACACTAGTTTTGGTAACAAACAGGGATTTCCTCCCACTTCCTGTTGCAGCTATGGGAAAGGAAAATCACCCAATTGGGACACAGATGGCAAAAAAAAACCCTGACAGGGGTTATAACCCTCCCTTACTCTATATAAAATGATGGAATAGAGGGGAAATCTTACAATGGGAACACTAGTTTTGGTAACAACCAGGGATTTCCTCCCACTTCCTGTTGCAGCTATGGGAAAGGAAATGAAGGAAAATCACCCAATTGGGACACAGATGGCAAAAAAAAAAAAAAAAACCCTGACAGGGGTTATAACCCTCCCTTATTCTATATAAAATGATGGAATAGAGGGTAAATCTTCCAATGGGAACACTAGTTTTGGTAACAACCAGGGATTCCCTCACCTTGGAGGGATTTCCTCCCACTTCCTGTTGCAGCTATGGGGAAGGAAATGAAGGAAAATCACTCAATTGGGACACAGATGGCAAAAAAAAAAAAAAACCCTGACAGGGGTTATAACCCTCTCTTACTCTATACAAACTTCATTTAACTAAATGCACACAGGTGAAATGCGTAGGCTCTTGCTTCGTTTGCATCCCAATGAAGGGCTGGGGGTCGCGGAATGTGACCACGTGTCATGTTACACACTAAATATGGATATAATAAGACACATGGCCCTCCCAAAAAAAAAAAAAAATGAACGTTCGATAAAAAAAAAAAAAACAAATTGGTAATTTTACAGCTTAATCAATTTTGGTAAAGTGGCTTTGTTCATCCCGGTGTATGAAGGCAGCACTTACTATGGGAGTAGCTGGCGTAGAGCGGCTCTGCAAGAGAAAGGTGGTGGACCATGCATCGTATCTCCACCCGCTGCAGTTGGAATCCTGCTGGGAGGACGAGAGGGAGGTCAGCCTGGGCAATGCCATGCTGGGACTTCCATATTCGTAGGGGTCCCGTTTCTGGAAGGGAGAGACCAGTGCTGTTCCAGCTCATGGTGATGTCACCAGGGTTGAATCCCGATGTCATGCAGGTCAGGGTCATCCCTTCCTCGCGGTTTGTGGTCACCTTTAGGTAAATTTCTGGCTGCGATGGACGAGCTGGTGGTAAAAAATAATAATAGCAATAGTTTAGGCGTTCCCATAGGTGTTCTGGAACCTCTTGTGCAACATCAGATAGAGTCTTACAGCTGAAATCTAATTTTGAAACACATTTAACCTCTTGCCGACCGCCGCACGACTATATACGGTGGCGGTCAGCCCCTCCTGGGCAAAGTGACGTATATATACGTCACTCGCCCGCTCGTTCTCGGACACTCCAGCGCGAGTGACCGGCGGCTCGGATGTCCGCCGGTCACTCGCGATCGTCCGCTGGAGAGGGAGAAAGGCAGGCGGCTGATGTAAACAAAGCCGCCTGTCATTCTCCCTGGTGTAACTGCAGAGATCATACGGTCCTGCTATGTAAGATCGTATGTCTCTGTGGTTACATGAAAAGCCACGCCCCTTTACAGTAAGAAGCACGCCCCTAGGGACACATTTAACCCCTCCCTCTCCAACAAAGTTAACCCCTTCCCTGCCAGTGTCATTTTTACAATAACAGTGCATATGTATAGCACTGATTACTGTAGTAATGTCACTGGTACCCCCAAAAGTGTCAAAAATGTCAGTCAAGGGTACGATCTGTCCGCTGCAATGTTGCAGTCCCGCAAAAAAAAAAAAAAAAACGCAGATCGCCGCCATTACTCGTTAAAAAAAAAAAACACCAAAAGTGACAGAAATCCTTCCCTTAGTTAGTAAACGCAAACCAATCAAAATACGCTTATTGCGATTTTTTTTACCAAACATATGTAGCAGAAAACAAATTTGCCAAAAATGTTAAAAAATTTTGATTTTGGGGAATTTCATATAAAAAAATGTGAAAAATATTGCTATTTTTTCAAAATTGTCGCTCTTTTTTTGTTTATAGCGCAAAAAGTAAAAATCGCACAGGTGATCAAATACCACCAAAAGAAAGCTCTGTTTGTGGGGAAAAAAGGACGTCAATTTCATTTGGGTCCAGCGTCGCACGACTGCGCAATTGTCCGTTAAAGTCACGCAGTGCCGAATCACAAAATAGGCCCTGGTCAGGAAGGGGGTAAAATCTTCCGGGGCTTAAGTGGTTAAAACATTTTCTATTTAAAGGGTTAGTCCACCTTTTGGACCATGTTTTCTATATTTAGGGTGTAACAGGAAGCAAAGTCCTTTCTTGTATTAGGAGAGGCATGGAGTCCAGAGAGAGAGATATAATTTTGCCCCTGTACAAATCATTAGTAAGATCTCATCTGGAATATGCAGTTCAGTTTTGGGCACCAGTTCACAGAAAGGATATCAGGGGACTGGAGAAAGTGCAGAACCAAACTGATAAGAGGCATGGAGGAGCTCAGCTATGGGGAGAGATTAGAGGAACTGAATGTATTCTCTCTTGAGGAGAGGAGATTAAGGGGGGGATATGATCAACATGTATAACTACATAAGGGGGGGGATATGATCACCATATATAAAATACATAAGAGGGGGATATGATTTCCATGTATAAATACATAAGGGGGGATATGATCTCCATGTATAAATACATAAGGGGGGATATGATCAACATGTATAAATACATAAGGGGGGATATAATCTCCATGTATAAATACATAAGGGGGGATATAATCACCATGTATAAATACATAAGGGGGGATATGATCTCCACATATAAATACATAAGGGGGGATATGATCACCATGTATAAATACATAAGGGGGGATATGATCACCATGTATAAATACATAAGGGGGGGATATGATCTCCATGTATAAATACATAAGGGGGATATGATCTCCATGAATTAATACTTAAGGTTGGGGATACGATCTCCATGTATAAATACATAAGGGGGGATATAATCTCCATGTATAAATACATAAGGGGGGATATAATCACCATGTATAAATACATAAGGGGGGATATGATCTCCACATATAAATACATAAGGGGGGATATGATCACCATGTATAAATACATAAGGGGGGATATGATCACCATGTATAAATACATAAGGGGGGAATATGATCTCCATGTATAAATACATAAGGGGGGATATAATCTCCATGTATAAATACATAAGGGGGGATATAATCTCCATGTATAAATACATAAGGGGGGATATAATCACCATGTATAAATACATAAGGGGGGATATGATCCCCACATATAAATACATAAGGGGGGATATGATCTCCATGTATAAATACATAAGGGGGATATGATCTCCATGTATAAATACATAAGGGGGGATATGATCACCATGTATAAATACATAAGGGGGGATATGACCACCATGTATAAATACATAAGGGGGGATATGATCACCATGTATAAATACATAAGGGGGGATATGATCACCATGTATAAATACATAAGGGGGGATATGATCTCCACATATAAATACACAAGGGGGGATATAATCTCCATGTATAAATACATAAGGGGGGATATGATCTCCATATATAAATACATAAGGGGGGGATATGATCTCTATGTATAAATACATAAGGGGGGATATGATCACCATGTATAAATACATAAGGGGTCCATATAGTAAAGTTGGTGTTGAGTTATTCGATTTAAGGTCATCACAGGGGACAAGGGGGCACTCTCTACGTCTAGAGGAAAAGAGATTTCGTCTCAAAATACAGAAAGGTTTCTTTACAGTAAGAGCTGTGAAAATGTGGAATAGACTCCCTCCAGAGGTGGTTCTGGTCAGCTCAGTAGATTGCTTTAAAAAGGCCTGGATTCTTTCCTGGGTGTACATAATATAAGTGGGTACTAATATTTATAGGTAAAGTTGATCCATGGAATATCCAATTGCCTCTCGGGGGATCAGGAAGGAATTTTTGCTGGAGCAAGTTGGTTAATGCTCTGCTCGGGTTTTTCGCCTTCTTTTTATATTATACCTCCTGTCACTTTTGGCAAGCACAGTGCCCCTTGAACGCAGCCCATTCAGGTGAATGGGGCCACTCTGCAAGAAGTTGCGGGGTGCTAGTGTAGTCAAGGGGTTTAAGCCTGTCAAATATTCTACTGAAGAGCAATCCCAATGCAGAACACTCTGCAAGGACCGGGGGGGGGGGGGGGGGGGGCGGGGTTGGGGGCTGCAAATAGACCTTTGCTTTCCCACATAGAGCAAGGGTCCTTCTCTGCTGCATGCTGGCAGTGGACAGGCTTTGCGACTTTGGCTGTGGCTGCTTACTGTACTATAGAAAGCAAACTGTAAATCCTGAAATGTATTTTAAACTACAGTAATAATTCAGCTGGACTTTTAAAATAATTGATTGCATTTTACCGGCAGCTAGCATAAGTACCTGAATCATTTTTATTATTGGCCTCCCACCATCCCTCTATATAACTTCATTGACTTGCACTGAGCTATGAGGACCTGTCATACTGTGCAGTAATTCCATCAACACTGTCCAACTACCATGGAGGAGTGTGTTCCATTATGTGTTTATTTTATATACTTGTACTTATTTTATATATACTTTTATACATTTGTGTGTGTTTTATAAATGTGTATTTATTGTATATAAACTTTTATATATATGTATGTATTTTGTATACTTGTGATTATTTTATATATACTTTTATATATTTGTATGTATTTTATATACTTGTGTTTATTTTATATACACTTTTATATATTTGTATGTATTTTATATACATGTTCTAGATTTGTATGTATTTTGTATACTTGTGTTTATTTTATGCACACTTTTATATATTTGTATGTATTTTATATATTTGTATTTATTTAATATACACTTTTGTATATGTGTATGTATTTTAAATACTTGTATTTATTTTATATACACTTTTATATATTTGTAATGTCATTTTTATACTTGTACCTATTTTATATATTTGTATGTATTTTATATAATTTTACTTATTTTATATATACTTTTATATATTTGTATTGTATATACACTTTTATATATTTGTATGTATTTGTATGTATTTTATATGCGTGTATTTATTTTATATACATTTATTTTATATACATTTTCTATATTTGTATGTGTTTTATATGCTTGTGTTTATTTTATGCACACTTTTATATATTTGTAAGTATTTTATATACTTATACTTATTTTATATATACTTTTATATATTTGTATGTATTTTATATACTTGAATTTATTTTGTATAAACTTTTATATATTTGTATTTATTTTATATACATTTTCTATATTTGTATGTATTTCTTATACTTGTGTTTATTTTATGCATACCTTTATATATTTGTATGTATTTTATATACGTGTACTTATTTTATATATGCTTTTATATATTTGTATGTTTATTATATACTTTGGATTTTTTTATATATTTTTATATATTTGTATGTATTCTATATACTTGTATTTATTAAATATACACTTTTGTATATTTGTATGTATTTTATATACTTGTATTTATTAAATATACACTTTTGTATATTTGGATGTATTTTATATACTTGTATTTATTATATAAACATTTTATATATTCGTATGTATTTTATATACTTGCATTTATTTTATATACATTTTCTATATTTGTATGTATTTTATATACTTGTGTTTATTTTATGCACACTTTTATATATTTGGATGTATTTTATATACTTGTAGTTATTTTATATATACTTTTATATATTTGTATGTATTTTATATACTTCAAATTATTTTGTATAAACTTTTATATATTTGTATGTATTTTTTATACTTGTATTTATTTTATATACATTTTCTATATTTGCATGTATATTGTATACTTGTGTTTATTTTATGCACACCTTTATATATTTGTGTGTTTTTATATACTTGTACTTATTTTATTTACATTTTTATATATTTGTATGTATTTTATATACTTGTATTTATCAAATATACACTTTTGTATATTTGTATGTATTTTAAATACTTGTATTTATCAAATATACACTTTGTACTTATTTTTTATATACATTTATATATTTGTATGTATTTTATATACTTGTATTTATCAAATATACACTTTTGTATATTTGTATGTATTTTAAATACTTGTATTTATCAAATATACACTCTGTACTTATTTTTTATATACGTTTATATATTTGTATGTATTTATATATGCGTGTTTATTTTATGTACTGTACACTGTTATATATTTGTATGTATTTAATATACTTGTACTTATTTTATATATACTTTTATATATTTGTATGAATTGATATATTTGTGTTTAATTTATATACTTGTACTTATTTTATATACACTTTTTTTGATATTTGCATGTATTTAATATACTTATACTTATTTTATATACATTTTATATACCTGTATGTATTTTATATACGTGTATTTATTTTATATACTTGTAAAACAATGTAGAATAGGCAACGTGAATAAAATTAAATAATAAGAAATAGTAACATTAAAAAATATAACAATATTTAGAATTAGAAAGACAACAATAATTCTGGTAATATTACAGTTCTGCCTCGCTGGCTGAGGAAATGTAACGCTCGCTATTAATTTAATCTTCTCGGCTGTAATTGTTGTTGGTTTAAATAAAACGATCGTCTCTCTGTGTTATCTAAACTAATAAAAGTGCTGGAGTCGTTTCCAGCCATAAAAACAAGTCAGTTCTGTCTCTACTTACCAATGTTTATTTTATTCATGTCTTGGGGATTGGTAATGTTTGGGAGGGTGGAAGTGCCACACAGGACATTATAGGCTCAATGCACAAAGCTAACAACATTATTCCAGCCACATGACTGAAAATCTCCGATCCCATTGCACTCGGCTGAAAAACAACGGTCGCTTTTTGGAAAAACGGAATCATATTCTAGAGCGGTTTTAGCTTTGTGAATGGATGCTTATGAAGAACTTATATTCTGAAATGGACTTGAAGTAGAACTCTGGGATTTTTCTGTAGGGAAAGGTTAAAATATCTATCAAGTTTTCCTAGCAGATCCTGTGATCCCTCCCTTTCTGTGCCCTATCGTCCGCAATGCAAACCGAGAGAAAGTCTCAGCTGGGAAGCATAGAAATACAGAAAGGAGCACCAGACCAAAACTGCAAGAAAGAGTCCAATATCATTTAAATTGTTGGTAAAAAAAAAAATAACATAAAAAGAAACAACCAACATGTTTCGGGGCGGCACCACCTTTTCTTCATCAGAGCTCAACACAGGATGAAGCTTGGATGAAATAAAAAGAAACAACCAACATGTTTCGGGGCAGCACCATCCTTTCTTCATCAGAGCTCAACACAGGATGAAGCTTGGATGAAATAAAAAGTAACAACCAACATGTTTCGGGGCAGCACCACCCTTTCTTCATCAAAGCTCAAAACAGGATGAAGCTTGGATGGATGCGGAGAAAAAAGCGGCTTCACAGATCTAAGTTATAACCAACATTTAACTCTCTGCCTTTGACCCTGTGATCTCTCCCTTTCTGTGCCCCATCGCCCCCAATATGAACCAAGAGAAAGTCCTAGTTGGGAAGCATAGAAATACAGAAAGGAGCACCAGATCAAAACTGCATGAAAGAGTCCAAGATCATTTTAATTGTTGGTAAAAAAAAATAAAATAAAAAGAAACAACCAACATGTTTCCGGGCAGCACCACCCTTTCTTCATCAGAGCTTAACACAGGATGAAGCTTGGATGAATGCAGAGAAAACAGCAGCTTCATAGATCTAAGTTATAACCAACATTTAACTCTCTGCCTTTGACCCTGTGATCCCTCCCTTTCTGTGCCCCATCGTCCGCAATGCGAACTGAGAGAAAGTCCTACTTGGGAAGCATAGAAATACAGAAAGAAGCACCAGACCAAAACCCCATGAAAGAGTCCAAGATAATTTTAAATGTTGGTAAAAAAATAACATAAAAAGAAACAACCAACATGTTTCAGGGCAGCACCACCTTTTTTTCATCAGAGCTCAACACAGGATAAAGCTTGGTTAAAATAAAAAAAAAAAAACAACCAACACATTTCGGGGCAGCACCACCCTTTCTTCATCAGAGCTCAACACAGGATGAAGCTTGGATGGACACAGAGAAAACAGCGGCTTCAGAGATCTAAGTTATAACCAACATTTAACTCTCATTCTTTGACCCTGTGATCCCTCACTTAGTGTGCTCCATCACTCATAATGGGAACCGAGAGAAAATCTCAGCTGGGAAGCATAGAAATACAGAAAGGGACACTAGACCAAAACCTCATGAAAGAATCCAAGACCATTTTAATTGTAGGTAAAAAAAGTAACAAAAGATAACAACCAACGTGTTTCGGGGCAGCACCAATCTTTCTTTTTTTCTTTTTTTAACAGAGCTCAACACAGGGTAAAACTTGGAGGAATTCGGAGAAAACAATGACTTCACATATCTAAATTATAACCAACATTTAATACTCCACATGGAGTAACAACTTGACAGCAGTTGCTGAGCAGCAATGTGTTGAGCCCTAATAAAGGGGGAGTGGTCTCTCCCCCAAAACATGTTGACTGCTTCTATATGACTTTTTTACCAACAATTCAAATTATCTTGGACTCTTTGAAATAGGTGAATCTGGCCTAAAATCTGGCTTTTATTTGAGACATTCTCCTCCCTTCCTGTCTTTGTGACCTCACAGGAAGCGAGGGAAAATTTTACCAATGGAGGAACAGACAGTGCTAAAAAAAAATAGATTTGAGGGATATGTTTTGTAGTATTTGTCGTAACCTGCAAATCTTCTGGCTGATATATTCTTTGTTCATAGTGATTAAAGACCAGGAGATCTAAGCCTTCCCCCACTCTATCCCCAACTAACAAAAGACACTTTTGGCTGGAGATCCTCTTTAAATGTTTGTCCATGTTTTCTTAAAAAGCTTTCTTACTGTACACGATGAGGCGAGTGCCGTTCCCCGACTCCTCCTCCTTCTCCCACATCAGGACTTTGCAGTAGTAGATCCCTGCGTCCTCCCCGCTGACGTTACTGATGATCAGTGATCCGTCTCCCTCGCTCAAAAAGGTCCGCGGGTAGGTGAGCGAGAATCGGCCTTTTAGAGGGACAACATTATGGGAACTCATGTTCTCATCGGGGGCGGTCCTATACCATGACACCGCCCCTTTTACATTATGATCAGATGCTGAGAACAGACAGCTCAGCTTAGCTTGGTCCCCCTGAGCCACGATCAGCGACGGGGGAGACTGAGTCACATCTACATTGGTCAGTGCTGGAGAGATAAGAAGATATACAGTGTGGGGTTTATAATACAAATACAAGTGCTATTTTTTGCAACCAATAAATGCTCAGAGCAAATTATAGCTAGAAATAGACTAACAATGCCAAAAAGTTGTAAAAATGGAAAATAAAAAAAGAAAGAAAATGAATAATAATAATAAACTACTACTGCTAATTTTAATAATAATAATAATAATAATAATAATAATAATATTATTACAAATAATAATAATGTACTACTACTTCAAATACTACTAATACTGTACTAATAATAATATTACAAATAATAATAATTTACTACTAATTCTAATACTACTACTACTAATAATAATTTTAATAATAATGATAATAATAATAATATTACAAAAAACAATAATATACTACTACTTCTAATACTACTACTACTAATAATAATAATATTACAAATAATAATAATTTACTACTACTTCTAATGCTACTACTACTACCACTACTAATAGTAATAATGATATTACAAATAATAATAATTTACTAATACTTCTATTCCTCAACTACTACTATTAAACATAATAATAATAATAATAATAATAATAATAATAATTTTATCAGATAAAATAATAATTTTAATAATACAGTAATGATAATAATAATATTAATATGACAAATAATATTAATAAACTATTACTTGTGATACTACTACTAATAATAATTTTAATAATAATGATAATAGTAATATTACAAATAATAATATACTACTACTTTAAATACTACTACTAATAATACAAATATTACAAATAATAAAAATGTTCTACAACTTCTAATAATAACAATAATAATAATATTAATGATAATATTATAAAAAATAATAATTTACTAATACCACTACTACTTCTAAACATAATATTTAACTGCTACTACTACTAATAATAATATGACAAATAATATTAAAAAACTACTTCTGATACTACTATTAATAATAATAATTATTATAATAATGATAATATTTAAAATACTACTATTAATAATACTACTGCCAATATTAACCACTTCTGGACCGAGGCCATATCTGACACATGTCGTTTACAAGGTAAAATCTGTATTTTTAGCTAGAAATTACTTAGAACCCCCAAACATTATATAGAGAATAGAATGGCGTTTGTTGCAATATCTTTTGTCACGCGGTATTTGCGCAGCGGTCTTTCAAGCGACATTTCTTTAGAAAAAATACATTTCACTGCTTTTAAAAAAAAATAAAGTAAAGTTAGCCCATTTTTTTATTGCGAAAGATGATGTCACGCAGAGTAAACAGATACCCAACATGTTACGGCTTAAAATTGCACACAACCGCGGAATGGCTACGGTCAACTACGGTCAATAAAAATCTCCATAGGTGACGCCTCAAAAACTGATTGAAGGAACTTGACTGGCCTGCAGAGAGTCCTGACCTCAACCCAATAGAACACCTTTGGGCTGAATTAGAACAAAGACTGCAAACCAGGCCTTCTCGTCCAACATCAGTGCCTGACCTTACAAATGCGCTTCTGGAAGGATGGTCAAACATTCCCATAGACACACTCCTAAACCTTGTGGACAGCCTTCCCAGAAGAGTTGAAGCTGTTATAGCTGCAAAGGGTGGGCCAACTCAATATTGAACCCTACGGACTAAGACTGGGATGCCATTAAAGTTCATGTGTGTGAAAAGGCAGGTGTCCCAATACTTTTGGTTATATAGTGTACATTATGCACACAATAATGCTAGCCCCTAAGACAGGAATTTCCAAACTACGGCCCTCCAGCTGTTGGGGGAACTACACATCCCATGAGGCATTGTAAATCTCTGACATTCACAGACATAACTAGGCATGATGGGAATTGTAGTTCCTGAACAGCTGGAGGGCCATAGTTTGGACACCCCTGCCCTAAGATTTAGAGCAAGGGTATCAAACTGGCGAACTGACAAACTACAAGTCCCATCATGCCTCTGCCTATGGGAGTCATGCTTGTAACTGTCAGCCTTGCAATGACTTAATGGGAATTGTAGTTCTGCAACAGCTGGAGGACTACCAGTTTGAGACCCCTGATTTAAGGCATATATTGTATATTTTTTATTTATTTTAATTTAAATTTAATTTTAGTTTTTCATATTCAATGCAACTATGCAATCAACAAAAGGTATAAAATGCAGCACATCATTTCCACCACACCTGAAGAATCATTTTTTTTATTGGACCACTCCCAGCCAGCCCAGTATAGCCCAGTGCAAGCCACTTACCTATAGACAATGCTTGTGTCCAGTGAAGAATGAGAAGAAGTCTTTGTATCTGATTCATGCTGCTGCGACTTTGTTTCTGGAAGATAATGATCTAAAAAGGAACCGGCATCCACGGCATGTGAATTCCCTGTGCTGGGGGGGGGGGGGGGGTTACAATAGGCGATAGGTAGGTCATGGGTTCTGGTATCTGCATACAGAGAGTCTATTGTGGTTTCCAAATTTTGCAACCATTTTTTGCTGACATCGACATATTAGTAGATGAAGACCCACTTTCAGGAGACCACAATATTTCACAGCTACAGAAAGCAGAGATGTGGTAGGACCCCATCATACCTTGGGACCTCATAGACTGGTGAGAAAGAAAATATGGTATGAAGTGACCCTGTCACCGCAAAAAAAAAAAAAAGGAGATAAAAAATGAAATAAGATAAAAAATGAAATAAGATAAAAAAGATTTTAAAAAAAAATCAAGGATTTTAACCACTTTACCACCGGAGGATTTTCCTGCTTTACGTCCAGGCCACTTTTTGCAACTTGGCACTGTGCGACTTTAACTGACAATTGCGCAGTCATGCAACGCCGTACCCAAACGAAATTTACGTCCTTTTTTTCCCACAAACAGAGCTTTCTTTTGGTGGTATTTGATCACCTGTGCGATTTTTACTTTTGCGCTATAAACAAAAAGAGAGCGACAGTTTTGAAAAAATAACATTTTTCAAATTTTTTTATATGAAATCCCTCCCCCAAAAAAATTTAAAAATCAAAATTTTTTAACATTTTAGGCCAATTTGTTTTCTGCTACATATTTTTGGTAAAAAAAAAAAAAAAAAAAAAGTCGCAATAAGCGTATTTTGATTGGTTTGTGCAAAAGTTATTGCAGCTACTAACTACGGGAAAGATTTATGTCATTTTTTTTTTTTTTACTATTAATGGCGGCGATCTGCGATTTTTTTTGCGGGACTGCGACATTGCGGCGGACAGATCGGACCCCTAACTGACATTTTTGACACTTTTGGGGGGACCAGTGACATTACTACAGTAATCAGTGCTATAAATATGCATTGTTACTGTAATAATGACACCGGCAGGGAAGGGGTTAACTTTATTGGTGATCAAGGGGTTAAATATATGCCTGGTGCTTACTGACGTGTGTGGGGGGAGGGGGTTGTGTGACACAGAAACAGATTGCAGGTTCAGCTATGCTGAATCCTGTAATCTGTCGCTGTCTGTCACATAGGAGATCCGCCCGCTTTGTTTACACAAGAGGGCGGATCTCCACACTCGATCCCCGACAATCGGGGAAGAGCGGCGGTGATCACCGTCTCTCTTCCCCTGGCCCGACTCCCGCTGTATCTGAATACAGCGGGAGCGAGCCTTCGGCGGCATGCGCGCCACTGAGAAGGGGAGGAGTCCAGCGACATGGGTCTACGTCGCTGGACGATAACGAGCCACTTTGCCGCAGTACCAGCTCAGTGAGCGGTCGGCAAGTGGTTAAATATATACAGTGTATAAGTAATTCGGCCATCATTACTGAAGCTCTCGAGTGGTTATGAAAGTCATGTTATGGGCACTGCATGCTGTGGTTTGAAACATATAAGACCTATGTACAATGTATGTCTAAGTTTATTATTATTTTTCTTTTAATAGGATATATCGCTTTGTAGCCAAGGTAAAAAGGTCCTGAGGAAGCAACTTAATGTGAAACGCGTCGACCTCTTGAATGTTGAGCAGAGACAATTTATTAACCACTTTAAGACCGGAAGGATTTTCCCCCTTAATGACCAGGCCCTATTTTGCGATTCGGCACTGCGTTATTTTAATGGACAATTGCAAGTTCGTGCGACGCTGTACCCAAATAAAATTGATGTCCTTTTTTTCCCCACAAACAGAGCTTTCTTTTGGTGGTATTTGATCACCTGTGCGATTTTTATTTTTTGCTTTATAAACAAAAAAGTGCGACAATTCTGAAAAAAACAAAAAACAAAACAATATTTTTCACATTCTGCTAGAGCTGCACGATTCTGGCCAAAATGAGAATCACGATTTTTTAGCTTGGAATAAAGATCACGATTCTCTCACGATTCTCTGTGTAACAAAAAAAAATTGGGATAACTTTACTGTTACGTTTTTTTTTTTTTTTTATTCATTAAAGTCTATTAATTGCGTTTGAAAGACTGCTGCGCAAATACAGTGTGACATAAAATATTACAACAATCGCCATTTTATTCTCTAGGGTCTCTGCTAAAAAAAATATATAAAATGTTTGGGGGTTCTAAGTACTTTTCTAGCAAAAAAAAATGATTTTAACTTGCAAGCAACAAATGTCAGAAATAGATCCAGTCTTTAAGAGGTTAAACTTCCTTTCTCCCTGGCAGAGGGAAGGAAAAGATACAATGTAATCATTTTTGTTTATAGTTACTGGGAGACTTTGCTGATAGCCGTTTGCCAGGAGGCTTTTTTTTTTTTTTTTCCACAGCTGTTCTCTGCTATGCAGCTATGCAAAGAATTGAGCATATTTCAGGGTTAGATCGTCAGGAGGGGTGAATCGAGATCGCGATTTTCATACGATTAATCGTGCAGCTCTACATTCTGCTATGACTTTCTCAAAAACAAAAAATTAAAAATCAAAATTTTTTAACATTTTATTTTTTTTCTGCTTTTTTGTTTGTTTGTTTTCTGCTACATATTTTTGGTAAAAAAAAAAAACAATAGCAATAAGCGTATTTTGGTTTGCTCAAAAGTTATCGCATTTTCTAACTATGGGAGAGATTTATGTCATTTTTTTTTTTTTTTTTACTAGTAATGGCGGCGATCTGCGATTTTTTTTGCGGGACTGCGACATTGCGACGGACATATCGGACCCCCTAACTGACATTTTTGAGGTTACCAGTGACATTACTACAGTAATCAGTGCTAAACATATGCACTGTTACTATAATAATGACACTGGCAGGGAAGGGGTTAACCTTGTGGGTGATCAAGGGGTTAAATGTGAGCCTAGGGGAGTGATTCTAACTGTGGGGGGGCGTGGCTTGTGAAATGATCACAGAGCCCTGTGATCCTGTATAGAAGGATCACAGGAGCTCTGTGATTATTTCAGGGAGAAGAGCGGTCAGCTGTGTTTACAACATCCAACCGCCCTTCTCTCTCAGCGGGGAGCGATCGCGGGTATCAGGCGGCAATCGGAGCCGCCTGCCCGCTGCATCGGCTTCCCCGCTGACGAGTGGGGGTGGGAGCACCCCGCCGGCGGCGCGCACTCGCCCCCTAGTTTCCTGCATGCGACAGACGTAGGTCTACGTGGGTTTGTGCAGGAGAGCCACCCTGCCGCAGTAAGAA
The DNA here is from genome assembly GCF_965119305.1 of Pelophylax lessonae. NCBI lineage: Eukaryota > Metazoa > Chordata > Amphibia > Anura > Ranidae > Pelophylax > Pelophylax lessonae. The sequence goes on along the minus strand of NC_138779.1, from coordinate 205,801,987 downwards.
GGCGGCGGGTGATCGGGAAGTGGTTAAGATATATCACCCAAATGTATTATGAGAGCAAAATTTCATATTTTAATGTCAGTTAAGTACAGTAGTTTGTCGCTATTCCATGAGCGTGCATAATTTTTAAGAATGACATTTTAGGTATAAATTTTCTCGGCATAACATCCTCTTTTACATTATACAAAACAATTGGGCTAAATTTACTGTTTTCTTATTTTTTAATTAAAAAAAGTGTATTTTTTTCGAAGAAAATTGCATTTGTGAGACAGCTGCACAAATACGGTGTGACATAAAGTAGTGCAATGATCTCCATTTTATTCTCTAGGGTCTCTGCTAAAAAAAAAAAAAGAAAAAAAAATTTATATATGTGTGTGTGTGTGTGTGTGTGTGTGTGTGTGTGTGTGTGTGTGTGTGTGTGTGTGTGTGTGTGTGTGTGTGTATATATATACATATACACACACACACACACACATAATATATATACACACACACACACATACAGTGGTTTTGAAAGTTTGGGCACCCCAGGTAAAAATTTGTATTAATGTGCATAAAGAAGCCAAGGAAAGATGGAAAAATCTCCAAAAGGCATCAAATTACAGATTAGACATTCTTATAATATGTCAACAAAGGTTAGATTTTATTTCCATCATTTACACTTCCAAAATAACAGAAAACAAAAAAATGGCGTCTGCAAAAGTTTGGGCACCCTGCAGAGTTCATATCTTGTACGGCCCCCTTTGGCAAGTATCACAGCTTGTAAACGCTTTTTGTAGCCAGCCAAGAGTCTTTCAATTCTTGTTTGAGGTATCTTTGCCCATTCTTCCTTACAAAAGTCTTCCAGGTCTTTGAGATTTCTGGGCTGTCTATCACGCACTGCTCTTTTAAGGTCTATCCATAGATTTTCAATTATGTTGAGGTCAGGAGATTGTGAAGGCCATGGCAAAACCTTCAGTTTACACCTCTTGCTGTAATCCCCCGTGGATTTCGAGGTGTGTTTAGGATCATTATCCATTTGTAGAAGCCATCCTCTCTTTAACTTCAGCTTTTTCACAGATGGTATCAAGTTACACATACACATAGTATACACATACATATAAATAAATATACAAAAATATACATAAATATACACACACACATTTTTATATATATATATATATATATATATATATATATATATATATATATATATATATATATATATATATATATATATATATATATATATATATATATATATATATATACACACACACAGTATCTCACATTTTTGTAAATATTTTATTCTATCTTTTCATGTGACAGTGCTGAAGAAATGACACTTTGCTACAATGTAAAGTAGTGATTGTGCAGCTTGTATAACAGTGTAAATTTGCTGTCCCCTCAAAATAACTCAACACACAGCCATTAATGTCTAAACCGCTGGCAACAAAAGTGAGTACACCCCTAAGTGGAAATGTCCAAATTGGGCCCAAAGTGTCAATATTTTGTGTGGCCACCATTATTTTCCAGCACTGCCTTAACCCTCTTGGGCATGGAGTTCACCAGAGCTTCACAGGTTGCCACTGGAGTCCTCTTCCACTCCTCCATGATGACATCACAGAGCTGGTGGATGTTAGAGACCTTGCGCTCCTCCACCTTCCATTTGAGGGTGCCCCACAGAGGCTCAATAGGGTTTAGGTCTGGAGACATGCTTGGCCAGTCCATCACCTTTACCCTCAGCTTCTTTAGCAAGGCAGTGGTCGTCTTGGAGGTGTGTTTGTGGTCGTTATCATGTTAGAATATTGCCCTGCGGCCCAGTCTCCGAAGGGAGGGGATCATGCTCTGCTTCAGTATCTCACAGTACATGCAAAGCTCTACGCCCAAAAAAGGTGCAAGCACCTCTTTGGCGCATTTCTTAATTAATGGCGCCGCAAGCACATTGCACATTTTTAACGTGACCTGAGAATGCGCATATGTGAATGGAATGCCGTGCACAAGTGTCAAAAAGCGTGCTTTTTACGTTTTCATGCGAAAAGCTCCATGCCCAAAGAAAGAGCAAGCGTTGGTTAACAATTTATAGTACCGCAAGCGCATTGCACATTTTGCACGCGACCTTGGAACAGTGAATGGAGTCCAATTATTACAAGGCACCCAAAAAGAGTGAACACACACATTTATTGGCCACATTTTGGGTGCGTAATTGGGCTCCACTCCCTGATGTGCATTCCCAATTTGCGTGAAAAATGCGCATCACAGTTGTAGTGTCATGAATTGTTAATGGTACAACAAATGTGGCAAGGAAACGTGTTTTGCTGCGCACAAAATGTGGCAAAAAGGGTGATTTTAACGTTTTCATGCGCAAAGCTCTACACCCAAAGAAGGTACAAGCGCTTCTTTGGCATGTTTGTTAATTAATGGCACCGCAAGCACATTACGCATTTTTCACGTGACCTAAGAAGGCGATATGTGAATGCAATACCGCGCACAAAATGTGGCAGAAAGCGTGCTTTTTACATTTCCAGGCGCAAAGCTTTATGCCCATAGAAGGTGCAAGCGTTGGTTAACAATTTATAGCACCGCAACCACAATGCGCACTTTGCACGCGATCTGGGAACACTGAATGGAGTCCAATTATTAAAAGGCACCCCAAAAGAGTGAAAACACACATTTGTTGGCGTAATTGGGCTCCACTCACATATGTGCGTTCTCAGTTTGCGTGAAAAATGCGCACCACAGTTGCTGTGTCATGAATTAATAGCACCGCAAGGAAACGTGTTTTGCTGCGCAAAAAAATGTGGCAAAAAGCATGCCTTCATGTTTTCATGCGCAAAACTCTACGCCCAAAGAAGGTGCAAGTGTTTCTTTGGCGTGTTTGTAAATGAATGGCGCTGCAAGCACATTGCGCATTTTTCATGTGACCTGAGAACGCAATACAGTATGTAAATGAAATACTGCGCACAAAATGTGGCAAAATGCGTGCTTTTTATGTTTTCATGCGCAAAGTTCTACGCCCAAAGAAGGTGCAAGCTCATCTTTGGCGTGTTTGTTAATTAATGGCGCTGCAAGCACATTGCGCATTTTTCACTTGACCTGAGAACGCAATATGTGAATGAAAACTGCGCACAAAATGTGGCAAAAAGCGTGCTTTTTACGTTTTCATGCGCAAAGCTCTATGTCCAAAGAAGGTCTAAGCATTGTTAACAATTTATAGCACCACAAGCGCAATGCGCATTTTGCTGAACAGTTACTGAGTCAAAGAATCATGAGTCACCACCAGCAGAATACACTAAATGAATGATCAGGTAGCAGCAGTGATAAGGTACAGACACAGCCTTAGGCTCCATTCACACCATAGCGATCTGGATCGCGTGCGGAATCGCCGTGATTCTGTCCACAATCCCAATTTGCCGCAAAACACAGGATGCGCTTGCAATCCCCCCTATTTTCAATGCAAAGGATCACTCATCTAAGTAGGGCTAGGTGTTATAAGGCCAACATCCCTGGAAAATATGAAAAAAGAGAAAACCCCCTGAGGGAATGGGACTTTTGAGGCCGAAATAACACCAAAAAAATTATTTAAAACATACATTTATTAAATCGACATAAAATCAGCTAAATAGAAAAAGTGCCAAATATACAATACAATTACATGACATGATAAAATACTTGTCAATTCAGACAAGAGAGAGTTGAAGCACGGACTTGTAAAAGACACCCATCACCCTACGCGTTGCGGGAAACCCTTCATCAGGGGTGTGAGCGATGAAGTCCAAAGTTCTTAAAGCGGTAGTATCCTGCTTTCTTACACTTTTACCTACAGGTAAGCCTATAATAAGGCTTACCTGTAGGTACAAATAATATCTCCTAAACCGGCACGGTTTAGGAGATATTTACAGTGCATGCAGCCGCTCGCGCGAGCGGCGCATGCGCTCTGAAGGTCCGGGGGACCTTCAATTAAGTTGCCGGGAGCTTGCCAGAAAAATCACTCCCGCGCCAATCATCGCGCCGGAGCCGTCTCTTCCGGCCAATCAGCGCGCCGGAGCCGCCGAACCCGGAAGAGACGACGAGGGACCATGGCAGCGCCCGCAGCGATGTCCGGGGGTCCGTGTCAGGGCTTCGTTTTAAGGTAAGTTACACATAATGGGCTAGTATGCGATGCATACTAGCTCATTATGCCTTTGTCTTGCAGGTTTTTTTTTTTTATAGAGTTTACAACCGCTTTAAGTGTAAGTATTTCTGCAATAGAAAGTACACAAAAATAGTATACAGGCAAAATGTATGAAACCAAAGAGATTTGTCCGTGCTTCAACTCTCTCTTGTCTGAATTGACAAGTATTTTATCATGTCATGTAATTGTATTGTATATTTGGCACTTTTTCTATTTAGCTGATTTTATGTCGATTTAATAAATTTATGTTTTAAATAATTTTTTTGGTGTTATTTCGGCCTCAAAAGTCCCATTCCCTCAGGGGGTTTTCTCTTTTTTCATTTTTCCCTATTTTCAATGGAACCTTAATCGCAGCACGATTACATTCTTTTTTCATTCTTTTTTTTTTTTATAAAACAGTAAAGAAACCCGGATGGGACACTTTGTAATAATACGGAATCCTATCATCCGATTGAATACAACTCTGATCATACTGATCAAAAAAAGGAAAGGGTTAAAAACTCCATAGGTGACGATATAAAATCCCGTACAGGACATCCGTTTAGAATGAACTATGAATTATAGTTCTAGAATATTTGCTCTCACTCTGATGTTTGTGGTGACATTGAATGTGTGAAGCAATCATGGTTTATGTACACGTGCACGCCCAACGCGCGTTTATTCACATGCAGATAACGGGGGTTGGTAAGGGTTGGTTTTACTTTTTATTTTTTTATTTTTTTTTTTATCACCTTTTTTCTTTTTTTTCACTTAAACAGAAATCTGCCAACCTTCTGTGAATCGGAGTCGTCTGATTTACATCATATAATAAGGATGAGTCAGATCTGGAGCTCCGGTTCACTTCCTTCTCAGCAGACTCAGCAAGTGAACCGAAGAATAGATTCATGAATCGGGTTCATTTCAATGAGTAGTTCAAAATGAACTGATTCACATACAGGATCTCACAAAAGTCAGTACACCCCTCACATTTTTGTACATATTTTATTCTATCTTTTCATGTGACAACACTGAAGAAATGACACTTTGCTACAATGTAAAGTAGTGAGTGTACAGCTTGTATAACAGTGTAAATTTGCTGTCCCCTCAAAATAACTCAACACACAGCCATTAATGTCTAAACCACTGGCAACATAAGTGAGTACACCCCTAAGTCAAAATGCCCAAATTGGGCCCAATTAGCCATTTTCCCTCCCCGGTGTCATGTGACTCAATAGTGTTACAAGGTCTCAGGTGTGAATGGGGAGCAGGTGTGTTAAATTGTGTGTTATCGCTCTCACTCTCTCATACTGGTCACTGGAAGTTCAACATGGCACCTCATGGCAAAGAACTCTCTGAGGATCTGAAAAAAGAATTGTTGCTCTACATAAAGATGGCCTAGGCCAGTGATGGCAAACCTTGGCATCCCAGATGTTTTGGAACTACATTTCCCATGATGCTTATGCACTCTGCAGTGGAGCATCATGGAAAATGTGGTTCCAAAACATCGGGGGTGCCAAGGTTTGCCATCGCTGGCATAGGCTATAAGAAGATTGCCAAGACCCTGAAACTGAGCTGCAGCATGGTGGCCAAGACCATACAGTGGTTTAACAGGACAGGTTCCACTCAGGACAGGCCTTGCCATAGTCGACCAAAGGAGTTGAGTGCACGTGCTCAGCGTCATATCCAGAGGTTGTCTTTGGAAAGTAGATGTATGAGTGCTGCCAGCATTGCTGCAGAGGTTGAAGGGGTGGGGGGGGGGGGTCAGCCTGTCAGTGCTCAGACCATACGCCGCACACTGCATCAAATTGGTCTGCATGGCTGTCGTCCCAGAAGGAAGCCTCCTCTAAAGATGATGCACAAAAAATCCCACAGTTTGCTGAAGACAAGCAGACTAAGGTCATGGATTACTGGAACCATCTCCTGTGGTCTGATGAGACCAAGATAAACTTATTTGGTTCAGATGGTGTCAAGCGTGTGTGGCGGCAACCAGGTGAGGAGTACAAAGACAAGTGTGTCTTGCCTACAGTCAAGCATGGTGGTGGGAGTGTCATGGTCTGGGGCTGCATGAGTGCTGCTGGCACTGGGGAGCTACAGTTCATTGAGGGAACCATGAATGCCAACATGTACTGTGACATATTGAAGCAGAGCATGATCCCCTCCCTTCAGGGACTGGGCAGCAGGGCAGTATTCCAACATGATAACAACTCCAAGCAAACCTCCAAGATGACCACTGCCTTGCTAAAGAAGCTGAGGGTAAATGTGATGGACTGGCCAAGCATGTCTCCAGACCTAAACCCTATTGGGCATCTGCGGGGCATCCTCAAACAAAAAAGTGGAGGAGCACAAGGTCTCTAACATCCACCAGCTCCAGTGGCAACCTGTGAAGCTCTGGTGAACTCCATGCCAAAGAGGGTTAAGGCAGTGCTGGAAAATAATGGTGGGCACACAAAATATTGTCACTTTGGGCCCAATTTGGCCATTTTTACTTAGGGGTGTACTTGCTTTTGTTGCCAGCGGTTTAGACATTACCCACTTACCGACCGCCCACCGTCGATTTACTTCGGTACTTTGATGCTAAATACCAGGGTTATGGCAGCAGATAGCTGCCATAACCCCAGTATTTTTAAAAACAGCGGGCGATCGGCATTCAGAATCCGCAGGATCATTCTTACGGTGCGGCGGAAATGGTGCCCCCCTACCGCCGTGTCCCGGCCGTTTTCCCCACTTACCGGACCCGCCCGGATCCTCTGAGACAGGAAGTCGAGTGAGGGCAAGTTGGCTCTCACTCGACTCTATGGTCTTGGAGGACCGGTTTAAATGGCCGATTTTTTTTTCAACGTTTTTTTTTTTGTTTTTTTTTTAGTGTAGATGTGAGGTGTGAGGTCTTTTTACCCCAGATCTCACAATAAAGAGGACCTGTCATGCTTATTTCTATTACAAGGGATTTTTACATTCCTTGTAATAGGAATAAAAATGATCAAATTAAATTATTTTTTTTTTTAAATGGTGTAAAAATAAAAAATAATAAATAAAATAAATAGGACAAAGAAAAAAAAAAATTAAAGCGCCCTGTCCCCGTTAGCTCTCGCGCAGAAGCGAACGCATGCGGAAGTCGCGCCCACATATGTAAACGGTGTTCAAACCACACATGTGAGGTATCGCCGCGATCATTAGAGCGAGCGCAATAATTTGAGCCCTAGACCTCCTCTGAAACTCTAAGCTGGTAACCTGTAGAAATTTTTAAAATGTCGCCTATGGGGATTTTTAAGCACCAAAGTATGTCGCCATTCCGCGAGCGTGTGCAGTTTTGAAGCATGACATGTTGGGTATCTATTAACTCGGCGTAACATTATCTTTCACATTATGGAAAAATATTTGGCTAAATTTACTGTTTTCGTATTTTTTAAATAACTGGTTGCCGACCGCCGCACGACGATATATGTCGGCAGTCAGCCCTGGCCAGGCAAAGTGACGTACCGGTACGTTACTTGCCTGTCACTTGCTTGGGAGCCAATAGCGGGCGAGCGCGCGCCCGCGGAGGCGTGCTCCCGTCCCGGCTCGTTCCCCAGCAAGTCCGTGCGTGTGACCAGCGGACCCGATGTCCGCCGGTCACTCGCCGATCGTCGGTGTAGAAGGAGAAAGGCAGGCAGCTAATGTAAACAAGCCGCCTGTCATTCTCCCCTGTGTATGAACGGTGATCATACGGTTCTACTATGTAGGACCGTTAATCACTGTTCCTACACCTCAAGCCACAGCCAATCACAGTTAGAATCACGCCCCTAGGGACACACACAGCCCCTCCCTCTCAAATAAAGTTAACCCCTTCACTACCAGTGTCATTTTACAGTAACAGTGCATATGTATAACACTGATTACTGCAGTAATGTCACTGGTAACCCCAAAAGTGTCCAAAATGTCAAAGGTCCGATCTGTCCGCCCCAATGTCGCAGTCCAGCAAAAAAAAAAAAAAAAAAAAAAAAAAAAAAAAATCGCAGATCGCCGCCATTACGCGTTAAAGAAAAACAACAAAAATTAAAAAAATCTTTCTCTTTGTTAGTAAACGCGATAACTTTTGCGCAAACCAATCAAAATACGCTTTTTGCGATTTTTTTTTACCAAACATAGGTAGCATAAAACAAATTGGCCGAAAATGTTAAAAAATTTTGATTTTTACTTTTTTTTTGGGGTGGAATTTCATATAAAAAAATGTGAAAAATATTGTTATTTTTGCAAAATTGTTGCTCTTTTTTTGTTTATAGCGCATGATCAAAAAATCGCACAGGTGATCAAATACCACCAAAAGAAAGCTCTGTTTTTGGGGGGGAAAAAAAGGACGTCAAATTAGTTTAGGTACAGCGTCGCACGACCGCGCAATTGTCCGTTAAAGTCACGCAGTGCCAAATCGCAAATTACCCCCTGGTCTTTTAGCAGCCAAATCCTCCGGGGCTTAAGTGGTTAAAAAAAGTGAATTTTTTCCAAAAAAAATTGCGTTTGGAAGACCGCTGCGCAAATACGGTATGATAAAAAATATTGCAATGATCTCCATTTTATTCTCTAGGGTCTCTGCTAAAAAAAAATATATATGTTTGGGGGTTCTAAGTCGTTTTTTTAGCAAATAAAAACTGATTTTAGCTTGTAAACGCCAAGTGTTGAGTTATTTTGAGGGGACAGCAAATTTACACTGTTATACAAGCTGTACACTCACTACTTTACATTGTAGCAAAGTGTCATTTCTTCAGTGTTGTCACATGAAAAGATAAAGGGGTGTACTTACTTTCGCCAGATCCTGTCTGTGATCAGAACTTCCCATGACAGCTCCCATCTGACCATTGCTGACCTTCTGCACCGTCACGTGACGCTGAGCTGACAGCTCCGGGCCCCGCCCCGCAATCTGCCAGTGGGTGGGCGTGGCCCGTCTGGCGATGACGTCTGTCTTTGTTCTGTGGCTGCGCGCGACCACTTTATTTTTTTTTTTTATTTTTGGCGCGCCCCTTGTGCACGCGCTCCAAGTCATTATAAACATGAAATAGAATGTTTAACCAAAAATAAATAAAATGTGCGGCTCCATTAAAAAAAAAAAAACAGCCCGACCGCTCACTTTTGGCGGTAGATATTTTGTGCGCAGAGCCCGCCCGCATCCAATCTTAAGACCGGTATGCTGCGGTTTATATAAACGCAGTTTTAATGACAAGAAGCTCGTTGGATGTTATAAAAAGCTTGAGGTCATCTGCTGTCACCCAAGCAGGTAAAACGCCACAGCTAAGTAAACATAGTGTGCCCGCCCGCGTAGCCATGGTACCATAGAAAACAAAGCTCTACTTTTTGGTTCTAGGGCCCGTCCGCATTCATATTACTGAAGTCTTCTGTCGCTTCAAACTTTAGAACATCAGGAAAACCCGCGTAGTGTGACCCCTTGTCAGATTCCATGAGATATTTAGAAGGAATAAAGTCGGGTTTGTAGCACACAATGTGTGCAAAAGGACGGAATGAGAAAAGATTCGCCCGTCCGCCTTTGGTTGTGTCCCACGAGAATGAGCGATGACAGTGTGTGTGTCCGGGGCCCGCCCGCCTCCTATTTCCTCAGCTCCTCAGGCCCGCCCGCTCTGCTCTCGGCGCTGCGCTTGCCAAACCCTCCCGCTGTGGTGTGTGTCGGGCCCGCCCGCTCGCTCCTCTCCGTCCCAGGCGCGCTCCCGGTGCTCGGTGCGGTGTGAGCTGTGTGTGAGGTGCCTCTTCTTCTCCCCGCCTCCCTCCTCACGTGTCCCGGCGGCGGTGCAGGAGAGGCAGGGAAGGGATCTCCTCACATGACCCGTGTGTTTGTCCCCGTGATCAGATCCGCCGGGCCTCCCGCCTCCTCCTCCTCCTCCCCGGGCCGCCCCGGGCACCCCCAACACCGCCCGACCCACCCCGCCCGGGGGGTCCCCCCCCAACCCCACACCGGATACACATGGACATGCTGGACCAGAGCCTCGACTCCGCCACCGCCAGGTGAGACCCGGGGACAGGAGGGGGGGACACTGCTACAGGCCGGGGATGAGGCCTACACTGTCTACTATACTATGGGGGGAGGGGGTCAGGACTCCCCCACATACACTGTGTACTCCTATCTATATACACCTACCATATACACTGTACTATCTATATACTACTATATACACTGTGTACTCCTATCTATATACACCTACTATATACACTGTACTATCTGTATACACCTACTATATACACTGTGTACTATCTATATACTACTATATACACTGTACTATCTATATACACCTACTACTATATATATATATATATATACACCTACTATATACACTGTGTACTATCTATATACACCTACTACTATATATACACTGTGTACTCCTATGTATATATACACCTACTATATACTCATCACTGTGTACTATGTGTATACACCTACTATATTTACACTGTGTACTATCTATATACACCTACTATATACTCCTCACTATATATATATATATATACCTACTACTACATATACACTGTACTATCTGTATACCTACTACTATATACTCATCACTGTGTGTGTGTATGTATATATATATATATATATATATACACACACCTACTACTATATACACACTGTGTACTATGTATATACACACACTACTAGATACTCCTCACTGTGTGTGTGTATATATATATACCTACTACTATATACTCATCACTGTATATATGTATGTGCATATATATATATATATATATATATACACATACATACACACACACACACCTACTACTATATACTCCTCACTGTGTATATATACACTGACCCCCCCCCACACACACATTGTGTAGTGTACTATGTGTGTATACATCTCTATAGTACTGACACCTCACTCTGTATGTGTGTGTGTGTATATATATACACTATATAGTATACACTGACACTCCCCCCCCTGTACTATGCGTGTGTGTGTGTGTATATATATATATATATATATACCTACTACTATATACTCCTCAGTGTGTGAGAGAATACACCTCTATACTACACTGTATACACTGACCCCAACCAGGACCCCCTGGTATATGTGTGTGTGTGTGTATTTTATATATATATATATATATATACACACACATTGTTTTCCTTTTCTGCTATACTACACAGTATACACTGACCCCACAACACCTCACTACAAGACTGTCTACATTGTATGTGTGTGTGTGTATATGTGTATATATATATATATATATATATATATATCTCCTATACTACTGACACCTCACTGTGTGTATATGTGTGTATATATATATATATATATATATATATATACTCCGCTATACTATACAGTACACACTGACCCCCGTGTACTATGTGTGTGTGTATATATAGCTACTCCTCTATACTCATTGTGTGTATATATAGATCTTTATACTATATACTGACCCCATCCAGGACTGTATACATTTACTTTACTGTATACTCTGTATATACTACAGGACTTTACTACTATATACACCTCTACTGTACTGTGTACACTGTACACGCTACACAACTACACTATATATACATACTGTATACATACCTCTACTAAGTACAATGTGTATACTACATGGCTAGACTGTATACAATGTATATAGTACAGTCCTGTAGTATATATAGCTATGTATAGTGTGTGTGTATATATAACAGGATTGGGCTGTATACAATGTATATACACATATACTGGATAGAATGTACAGTATATACTGTATCCTACAGGACTATATACATCTATACTGTACACAATGACTAGGTTGATCCCCATTGCACCTGAGTGTGTATGAGCACTACATGGCTGTATACTATGTATATACTACTGGACTAAATACAGTGTATATCCTGACACCCTCATAGTGTATACACACAGATCATACAATGTATATAGTGACCCCCCTCATAGTACAATGCCTTGCGAAAGTATTCGGCCCCCTTGAACTTTGCGACCTTTTGCCACATTTCAGGCTTCAAACATAAAGATATAAAACTGTAATTTTTTGTGAAGAATCAACAACAAGTGGGACACAATCATGAAGTGGAATGAAATTTATTGGATATTTCAAACTTTTTTAACAAATAAAAAAACGGAAAAATTGGGCGTGCAAAACTATTCAGCCCCTTTACTTTCAGTGCAGCAAACTCTCTCCAGAAGTTCAGTGAGGATCTCTGAATGATCCAATGTTGACCTAAATGACTAATGATGATAAATAGAATCCACCTGTATGTAATCAAGTCTCTGTATAAATGCACCTGCACTGTGATAGTCTCAGAGGTCCATGTAAAGCACAGAGAGCATCATGAAGAACAAGGAACACACCAGGCAGGTCCGAGATACTGTTGTGGAGAAGTTTAAAGCCGGATTTGGATACAAAAAGATTTCCCAAGCTTTAAACATCCCAAGGAGCACTGTGCAAGCGATAATATTGAAATGGAAGGAGTATCAGACCACTGCAAATCTACGAAGACCTGGCCGTCCCTCTAAACTTTCAGCTCATACAAGGAGAAGACTGATCAGAGAAGCAGCCAAGAGGCCCATGATCACTCTGGATGAACTGCAGAGATCTACAGCTGAGGTGGGAGACTCTGTCCATAGGACAACAATCAGTCGTATATACTGCACAAATCTGGCCTTTATGGAAGAGTGGCAAGAAGAAAGCCATTTCTTAAAGATATCCATAAAAAGTGTCATTTAAAGTTTGCCACAAGCCACCTGGGAGACACACCAAACATGTGGAAGAAGGGGCTCTGGTCAGATGAAACCAAAATCGAACTTTTTGGCAACAATGCAAAACGTTATGTTTGGCGTAAAAGCAACACAGCTCATCACCCTGAACACACCATCCCCACTGTCACACATGGTGGTGGCGGCATCATGGTTTGGGCCTGCTTTTCTTCAGCAGGGACAGGGAAAATGGGTAAAATTGATGGGAAGATGGATGGAGCCAAATACAGGACCATTCTGGAAGAAAACCTGATGGAGTCTGCAAAAGACCTGAGACTGGGACGGAGATTTGTCTTCCAACAAGACAATGATCCAAAACATAAAGCAAAATCTACAATGGAATGGTTCACAAATAAACATATCCAGGTGTTAGAATGGCCAAGTCAAAGTCCAGACCTGAATCCAATCAAGAATCTGTGGAAAGAACTGAAAACTGCAGTTCACAAACGCTCTCCATCCAACCTCACTGAGCTCGAGCTGTTTTGCAAGGAGGAATGGGCAAAAATTTTCAGTCTCTCGATGTGCAAAACTGATAGAGACATACCCCAAGCGACTTACAGCTGTAATCGCAGCAAAAGGTGGCGCTACAAAGTATTAACTTAAGGGGGCTGAATAATTTTGCACGCCCAATTTTTCCGTTTTTTATTTGTTAAAAAAGTTTGAAATATCCAATAAATTTCATGATTGTGTCCCACTTGTTGTTGATTCTTCACAAAAAATTACAGTTTTATATCTTTATGTTTGAAGCCTGAAATGTGGCAAAAGGTTGCAAAGTTCAAGGGGGCCGAATACTTTCACAAGGCACTGTATGTGTGTGTGTGTGTATGTATATATTATTACTATCATTATAGATGAGGATAAATATATAGGCACTGTATATAGTGACATCCTCATAGTGTATACACACAGATCATACAGTAAGGAGATGTCATGGTTCGGTGTGTACTACCAGCCATGTCTATCAGACACAAGTCCTGTAGTGGATATTTCTACAAATGACGGTGGACTTTAGGATTTTAGGGGAATTACTGATGGTGGAGATTATAACATAAAATCCTCGTCCCCTGCTGCCATACAGACAGCTTACTGCATCCATTCCTGCTGATGGCAGAACATTACCACCATAATGTAGTTGAGGTAAAGAGATATTTACTAATATTCAGTCTGCGGAATTATAAACAGAGTTGATTTGTTTATTTTCTCACACACGTTTATAAATGAAAGCTAAAACCCTCATTGGTTGTCACAGGTGAGCTATGCACATTTTCTTTTTTTGGTTTGTTGTACTTTGAAACGTTATTGTACTGATTTATGCCCCTTGCACATGGGACTGCCCAGGAGCAGTGCGTTCCTGCCCGGCGTATTAAAGTGGAGTTCCAGCCACAAAATCGACATCGATTTTGTGGCCATCCGCTTGCTTTTCTTCACCTGAAAAGGAAATGGATAGTTAGGATTTTTTTTTTTTTTTCTTACCTTGTAATTGTAGAAAAATATACTCCCCTTTCTTCCACTTCCTCCCTCTGTGGGCGCGGCCCGCGCCGTCACTTCCTGCTTGCATTGACTCCTGGGAGCTGAACGTCATCGCTCCCAGGAATCAATGCGACGCCATTGGCCCCGCTCGTCCCTTCCGGTGCGACGCTGCATTCCCTGCTAAACAGCTTCTCGGCATGCCCAGAAGCTGTGGAGGAATGCGGCGCCGCACCGGAAGTGACGAGCGGGGCCGGTGCAGGCGCATTCTGGGAGAAGAAGACACAGAAGAGGACGGCTCCGCGCCGGCTTCAGCTGCCCACAACAGAGATGGCAACGCTGGAGAAGAAATTTGAAGTGAGTATTTCTTCTTGCAGGTAAGTGCGAACCGGGACAGATCAGAGACTAGCCATTGTGGAATGTACTAGCCCTGACTGTCCTGGGGTTATGTTCATTTTTTTTTTTTTTTTTTTTTTTTTTTTTTTTTTTGTGGTCGGAACTCCGCTTTAATAAGCTCAGCATAGATTGGTGCAGCTTATGAAGTCTATAGCAGGCTGTGCTGGACAGGGCTGAGTGCTGTGCAGAGTGGGGCTGGTGTTTGGGGCCCTGTGCTTGCAAGGGCTAAGGTGGACCTTTTGTCTCCGAACACACAGAGCCCTAAACATGCGATCCATTTTGTAAAGTGTTCAGCTGCAGGCTACCATGGACTTGGACAGGCTGCCTGTGGCACTGCACCCATCTCTGCTGAGCACACTAATACGCCTGCAGGGACTCGCTGCTCCTTATTTCTGCCTGTGCACAACCGGTAGATGGCCAGTGTGCAAAAAACCTTCCAAGTGATATTAAGGCCCCTTTCACACTAGTGCGACTTGTCCCGCGTTTTTTGGACCGCAAAATCGCATGACAAGTCGTTTTCCATTATTTTCAATGAGCCCCATTCATATCAGTGCGTTTTTGAAGTCGCACCGACTTCAAAGTATTTCCTGCACTACTTTGGCACGAT
Organism: Pelophylax lessonae; assembly: GCF_965119305.1. Classification (NCBI taxonomy): domain Eukaryota; kingdom Metazoa; phylum Chordata; class Amphibia; order Anura; family Ranidae; genus Pelophylax; species Pelophylax lessonae. Next base: position 205,786,662 of record NC_138779.1, on the reverse strand, counting down.
TTTAATGCGTTTTGAGGTATATAGCCCTGAGCCATTGCTCAAAATCGCGGTAAAATCGCGTCACATAAGTGTGAAAGGGGCCTTAAGGCTTTTTTTTATTTATTTACTTATTTTCTTTTATAACAAACTAGTGATCGACCAATATCATTTTTTTTTAATGCTGATACCGATATTTTGGTCATCGGGTATCGGCTGATATTTTCGGACATGTAAAAAATTATTTTTTTTCCCAGGTACACTTGTGGAGGGATCTGGGGGTCTAGAAGACCCCCAAACCCCTCCTCGGCACTGAAAAGCATTCAAAAAGCCAAGTTTGGTTGTTTTGAATGCTGTTGGTTTTTTTAATTTGGCGCCGAGTACCCAGAAGTGATGTCATGACATCACTTCCGGGTTTTTTACATGCACACCCAAACGGATACGGCTTTGATCGGGTCTTCGGCGGCCGTGCAGGAAGGATGCCCTGGTCTGGCCACGGGAGGGGGGCCACGGGAGGGGGGGGGACGTCCTCTCCTGCTCCTTGTAATGACAGCCGAGCGGCTTCTCAGCACATCAGTTGTCATTACAAGACAGCCGACCGTCGCTATGGATGCCGGTACCGGGGTGATGCCTCTAGCTGCAGGGATCACTCCGGTACAGCACTTTCCCAAAATATTGGCAATATCGGTAACCTCCAGGGGCTGATTCCGATATATTGGGGAAAGTGCATATCGGCCCCCGATATATCGGTGGTACGATATTCGGTTGATCCCTATAAAAAACATGTTATCTTACCTGCTCTGTGCAGTAATTTTGCACAGAGCAGCCCCAATCCTCCTCTTCTCGGGTCCCCCACCGGTGCTCTTGGTCCCTCCCTCCTGTCAAGTGCCCCCACAGCAAGCAGCTTGCAATAGGGGCACCCAAGCAGGCTTATTCCTGAGCCACAGCTCTGCATGTTAATTCACACACAAAGCAATGGCTCGGCTCTCGGCTCATTGGCTCACTGGCTGTGATTGTGTCAGCCAAGTAGAGTCCCTAGCTGAGGTTTTCGGCTGCTGCATACAAAAGCTTTTTTACCTTCATGCATAAAACACATGATGATGGAAAAAAAAAACTTGAGCTATTAGAACCACTTTAAATAGAAAGTTAGTTTCTTGGCTTTAATCTGGGTTCACACTTGGGCTGAATTTAGACTTGTGGTTCGGCATGGTAAAAAATGCGCGGTTGAGCCACATCTTTCGGTGCCTTTCTTTTGCTGCAATGGCAGCGGTGATGGATGTTTACATGCCGTGGTCATGATGCTTCGCACCCACCACAAAAACTTCCAACTTGTCACGACCGCCTGCTAAGTGCAACCCATTCAAGCAAATGATGTGCCCGCAGATGCCCCCCAAAGCACGCAGTGGCAAGTTTTTTTGCAAAAATTGGTTAAAACAAACAATAAGGATGCATCATATTGCATCCTCAGCACCTGTCAGTTGCCTCTGAAAAGCATTGTGAACATTGATCACTCTTTAGAGGAGTAGAGGATTTAGATACATGTCTAAATCTAGCCTTAGAGTGCAGTAATGCACGCAAATGTGGGTGGTGTGTGTCCTGGTGCAACCCTTTTGTACCCTAGCAGCCCTTATGTGGGGCAAACTTACCAGAAAGCTGAGAATTGCTCATTTGAACATACGAGAGAACACCCACTGTACTGAACCCCCAGGATCAGCAGATATTGTGTAAATGTGTTGGTCATGTTTATTTTTCCTGCAATCTTGGGTGTACTTTGTGTACCGTATATACTCGAGTATAAGCCGAGTTTTTCAGCACATTTTTTTGTGCTGAAAACGTCCCCCTCGGCTTATACTCGAGTCAAGAAAAAAAAAAAAAGTTCCCGGCCGCTCCGACGTGCTTGAGTTTTAAAAATGGCGCCGCCGGGCGCATACATGTCATTGCGCACGCGCTGCCGCCGCTCGTGTAATTTCGGCTATTCCCGGCGCCGCTCGGGAGAGGCCGGGAATAGCCGAAAGTATACGAGCGGCGGCGGCGCGTGCGCAATGACATGTCGGGGCCGGGCGGCGCCATTTTTAAAACGAAGGCGCCTCTGGAACAGGTAAGGGAAACTGCTGCACTACCTGCCATTCTGCAGGGCTGCGGGTATACTACAAGGGATGCAGTGCTGCGGGCATGGTCCACCTGTACCATGCCCACAGCACTGCATCTCCTGTAGTATGCCCACAACCCCGGATCCTCTTGTACCATGCCAGTCACCCTGCATTATCCTGCACCATGCCAGTACCCTGCATTCTACTGTACCATGCTAGTACCCTGCATTCACCTGCACCATGCCAGTACCCTGCATTCTCCTGCACCATGCCAGTACCCTGCATTCTCCTGCACCATGCCAGTACACTGCATTCTCCTGTACCCTGCCAGCCACCCTGCATTCTCCTGCACCATCCCAGTCACCCTGCATTCTCCTGTACCATGCCAGTCACCCTGCATTCTCTTGTACCATGCCAGTCACCCTGCATTCTCCTGTACCATGCCAGTACCCTGCATTCTCCTGTACCATGCCCGCCGCCCTGCATTCTCCTGCACCATGCCAGCCAACCTGCATTCTCCTGCACCATGCCAGCCACCCTGCATTCTCCTGCACCATGCCAGCCACCCTGCATTCTCCTGCACCATGCCAGTCACCCTGCATTCTCTTGTACCATGCCATTCACCCTGCATTCTCCTGTACCATGCCAGTACCCTGCATTCTCCTGTACCATGCCCGCCGCCCTGCATTCTCCTGCACCATGCCAGCCAACCTGCATTCTCCTGCACCATGCCAGCCACCCTGCATTCTCCTGCACCATGCCAGCCACCCTGCATTCTCCTGCACCATGCCAGTCACCCTGCATTCTCTTGTACCATGCCATTCACCCTGCATTCTCCTGTACCATGCCAGTACCCTGCATTCTCCTGTACCATGCCCGCCGCCCTGCATTCTCCTGCACCATGCCCGCCGCCCTGCATTCTCACCCTAGGCTTATACTCGAGTCAATCATTTTTCCCATCTTTTTGTGGTAAAAGTAGGGGCCTCGGCTTATACTCGGGTCGGCTTATACTCGAGTATATACGGTATTTCTTCCAGATCTGTGCAGTAATCCAGTGTGAGACATTGCCTTCCTGTAATAAAGACCGCTCACTGCTACTAGAATAGCATCAAAAAGTTAATTTATTTTAGCAATTTAAAAAATAAAATTCATATATTTTATATAGATGTGATACACAGAGTGATATATTTCAAGCATTTCTTTCTTTTAACCACTTTACCACCGGAGGATTTTGCTGTCTTCCGTCCAGGCCACTTTTTGCGATTCGGCACTGTGCGACTTTTAACGGACAATTGCGCGGACATGCGACGCCGTACCCAAACGAAATTTACGTCCTTTTTTTCCCACAAACAGAGCTTTCTTTTGGTGGTATTTGATCACCTGTGCGATTTTTACTTTTTGCGCTATAAACAAAAAAAGAGCGTTTATTTTGAAAAAATAACAATATTTTTAACATTTTTTTATATGAAATTCCCCCAAAAAAATGTAAAAATCAAATTTTTTTTATATTTTTGGCCAATTTATTTTCTGCTACCTATGTTTGGTAAAAAAAAATCACAATAAGCGTATTTTGATTGGTTTGCGCAAAAGTTATTGCGTTTACTAACTACGGGAAAGATTTGTCATTTTTGGTGTTTTTTTTTTTTAACGCGTAATGGCGGTGATCTGCGATTTTTTTTTTTTTTTTTTTTTTTTTTGCGGGACTGCGACATTGCGGCGGACAGACCGGACCCTTGACTGACATTTTTGACACTTTTGGGGGTACCAGCGACATTACTACAGTAATCAGTGCTATACATATGCACTGTTACTGTAAAAATGACACTGGCAGTGAAGGGGTTAATTTTATTGGAGAGGGAGGGGTTAATGTATGCCTGGTGCTTACTGACGTGTGGGGGGGGGGGGAGGTGACAGAAGGACAGATCGGATGTTCAGCTATGCTGAACACTCCGATTTGTCAGTCCCTGTCACTTAGGAGATCCGCCCGCTCTGTTTACACAAGCGGGCGGATCTCCTCACTCGATTCCCCGACGATCGGGGCAGAGCAGTGGCGATCGCCGCCGCTCCTCCCCTGGCCTGACTCCCGCTGTGAATGAAAACAGCGGGAGCGCCGCCTACAGGAGGAGGAGTCTAGCGACGTAAGTCTACGTCGCTGGACGGGAACGAGCCACTTTGCCGCAGTACGCTCCATGTGAGCGGTCGGCAAGTGGTTAATTTTGATTGTCTTACAGCTAGTGACACCCCAAAATTCAGTATCTCAGAAAATTGGAATATTACATAAGACCAATTAAGAAAATAATTTTTAATACAGAAATGTTGGCTTATTGAAAAGTATGTCCATGTACAGTATAGGATGCACTCCGTACTTGGTCGGGGCTCCTTTTGCATGAATTACTGCATCAATGCGGCGCAGCATGGAGGCGATCAGCCTGTGGCACTGCTGAGGTGTTATGGAAGCCCAGGGTGCTTTGATAGCGGCCTTCAGCTCCTCTGCATTGTTGGTTCTGGTGTCTCTCATCTTCCTTTTTTATTGGTCTTATGTAATATTCTAATTTTCTGAGATACAGTAATCCCCCGCTCCATCGCGGTTCAGTTTTTGCGGTCCCGGTAATTCGCGGGTTTTTTTTGTAATGTTATTTTACTATATAAATCATTAAAAATGAAATATTTTTGTGTTTTCCATAGCTCTTGCTCTTCTCTTAGTATCTTTTTATGTGTTTAAATGAGTTTCTATTGTTTTAAAAGTGTGTTTAAAGACCTTAAAATGCTTTTACAAGTACAGTGACAGTAAAAAAACCATGCCTACAATGCATTTTAATAGGGTTTTTCTATTTCGCGGAATTTCACTTTTCGCGGCTGGGTCCGGAACGTAACCCCCGCAATGGAGGGGGGTTTACTGTACTGAATTCTGGGGTATCGCTGGCTGTAAGCCATAATCATCAAAATGAAAAGAAAGAAAAATGCTTGAAATCTATCACTCTGTGTGTAACGCATCTATAGAAAATGAGTTTCACTTTTTGAATTGAATTACTGAAATTAACTTTTTGATAATATTTAAATGTTATAAGATGTACCTGTATATGATAAATGATTGCCCATTTTTATTTATTTATTTTTTGCATGCTCGTCTCATGTCGTAAATTAAGAATTTACTAAAGTTACGAAAATTCTCGTGCGACAAAATGAAAAATTTTGATGTGATGTAATGCAGGGCTTGGAATCTAGGAGCCAGTTAAAAAAAATTAGGAGCCTTTTTTTTTGGCGCATGCCGAATGGCCGGTTTCTGTCGAACCGGCTGCCATACACACGGACCGGATGGCAGCCAGTTTTTAATGTACCGGCTGATGTTGCCCGGCAGTCGGCCCGTGCCTACTTGGCTTGATGGTGTAGTGGGCAGTGGCTCATTAGGGAAGGACAGTGCAGCAAGATGGAGGCGATAGGAGATCCAGTGATCCAGTAACTCATGCCCATGCCCTTTCACACGTGCACCTCTGCTAAGCGGAATCCACTTGCTCAGCGGAGATTTCTCCGCTAATCCCCGCTGCGCAGGTGGATGACAGATCTTGTCCACTCCGCTATGCAGAGCGAACATGGACACAGTCCTGCTCTCCTCTATGGGGCAGTCGGATGAAAATGGACTGATTGTCCATTTAAGTCTGATGCCATCTGATTCGATCCATCGGAGGGATGGAAGGTAGGACCCCACCATCCGTCTGTTTTTGGCCGACCGGATCGGATGGCGGTGGTTGTCAGCAGATATCCCCCACTCCATAGAGGAGACTGGAGGGTCTGATCAGGTCTGCCTGGAAAACTGACAGGTGGACCTGATCAGACAGCCCGTTTTGAAAGGAGCCTTCAGCTGTGTGGCATGACAGGGAGAGAATAAAAAAAATAATAAATGAATTTTAATGGAAAAAAAAAGTAAAACAAAAAAAACTATTTCCATCTTTGTGGGGTTTTATATGGAAATGAGACTGTTCTGACCAGCTGCCCCACACTCCCTGTCCACTCACCAGTAACGAGAGGGCGCCAGATCAAGCCCTCAACATCTTTAACCTCTTCTCAGGGGGAAACCCTCAGCGCCGGCCAAGGACTGCTTGTTGCAGCCCTGGCCACCACAAGAGGGCGCCAGTTCCCCGATGTAAGCGTCTCCCTACAGCAGGCCGCAAAGCTGCGGCCTCAATTACCAACCGGCGCGACATCTTAGTCCACGCACCCGCGGGCGGGGACCACATGGGAACAATCCCAACCTGCAAAAACTGATTTCAGGGAGGTGGCACCCTGTGCCCCCCACCAATTAACACAACTAGACGATGATCAAATGAAATGCAATCAGTATACAGAGGTTTACTTCTTCTGGGAGATATTAAATGAACACTCTAACCACCATGACCACTTCAGTGATTTGAAGTGGTGATGGTGGTAGGAGTCAGAAACACTGCCCATGCTGGGATATTTACAATTATGTGCTGGGGGCTAGTTGCACCCCTAGTATATGTGACTTACTGCTGGCGGGTACATCTGTGGGTACTGCTGGTGGGAAATGCTGGCCTGTACTGCTGTGGATACTTCTGGTGGGAAATGCTGGCTGGTGCTGCTGGCGGGAAATGCTGTGGATACTTCTGGTGGGAAATGCTGGCTGGTGCTGCTGGTGGGAAATGCTGTGAGTACTGCTGGCGGGAAATGCTGGCCTGTACTGCTGTGGATACTTCTGGTGGGAAATGTTGGCTGGTGCTGCTGGCGGGAAATGCTGTGGATACTTCTGGTGGGAAATGCTGGCGGGAAATGCTGTGGGTACTGCTGGCTGGAAATGCTGGCCTGTACTGCTGTGGATACTTCTGGTGGGAAATGCTGGCTGGTGCTGCAGGCGGGAAATGCTGTGGATACTTCTGGCGGGAAATGCTGTGGATACTTCTGGCGGGAAATGCTGGCTGGTGCTGCTGGCGGGAAATGCTGTGGGTACTGCTGGCGGGAAATGCTGGCTGGTACTGCTGTGGGTACTGCTGGCGGGAAATGCTGGCCTGTACTGCTGTGGATACTTCTGGTGGGAAATGCTGGCAGGTGCTGCTGGCGGGAAATGCTGTGGGTACTGCTGGCGGGAAATGCTGGCTGGTACCGCTGGCAGGAAATGCTGGCCTGTACTGCTGTGGGTACTTCTGGCGGGAAATGCTAGCTGGTGCTGCTGTGGGTACTGCTGGCTGGTACTGCTGGGGGGAAATGCTGGCCTGTACTGCTGTGGGTACCTCTGGCGGGAAATGCTGGCTGTGGGTAATGCTGGCTGGTGCTGCTGTGGGTACTGCTGGCTGGTGCTGCTGGCGGGAAATGCTGGCCTGTACTGCTGTGGGTACCTCTGGCGGGAAATGCTGGCTGTGGGTAATGCAGGCTGGTGCTGCTGTGGGTAATGCTGGCTGGTGCTGCTGTGGGTAATGCTGGCGGAAAATGCTGGCCTGTACTGCTGTGGGTACTTCTGGCGGGAAATGCTGGCAGGTGCTGCTGTGGGAAATGCTGGTGGGAAATGCTGGTGGATACTTCTGTGGGTACTGCTAGCGGGAAATGCTGGCTGGTGCATCTGTGGGTACTGCTGTCGGGTACTGCTGTGGGTACTGCTGGCGGAGAGTGTGAGAAGCAGCGCTGGAGGAAGCATGCAGAGCCGATGCTTTCTGTATCTCTCGGTCTCCTCACAGGCTGAGTGCATTTGATATCACTCTGCCTGTGACAGGACGGAGTCAGAACTATACAGGAAGCATCGGCCCTGTTCTGACAGCTGACAAAGGCATCCAGGATATCGTGCGGCACTTGTGAGTGTCAGGGAGACTCCTGCACCTCGTGGGAGACTTGGGCTGTCTGGAACAAGATACCTGTCGCAGTGTAACCAGGACGTCAGGCCGCTAATTCTAGTCGCCAATGCGACCTGGCGCCTGGGGTTTGTCGAGCCCTGATGGTAATGTGTTTGTATCTTATTTGTATTTTCGAACGACAACTGTACTGATAAAACAAAATAATTTGTTCTGCTATCGTACTAGAAAAAATTTCGTGCTTGTCTCTTCGGATAATATCAGATGAACTGTCGTGATCGGCTCTCAAAAGCTGTGTACTAACGATCAGATTATTGTACGATCGCTTCGGAAGCTGTGCGACTTTCTGATCATGTGTATGCGCCATACGGCCTCACACACACACACAGGCGTTTAGGTCCATATACTGGGAATGGGCCATTGGTTCATGCTTCTCTAAGGTCCCTTTCACACGGGCGATCCGATCCGCATGTTAGTTTTTCAGGCGGACCTATCAGATGCTCCATGCATCCCTATGGGGAAGTGGGTGTCACCCGCTGCTATCTGATTCCGATCCTGTCCGTGAAATCCGGACGGATGGAAACCTTTTTTTCCATCCGTCTGGAGGATCGGATTGGATGAGAACGGACAGGTTCCCATAGAGGACAGCAGCGATCCGACAGTTCTGTCTCTGCACAAAGAGCGGAGACAGAGCTGTCATCCACCTACTCAGCGGGGATTGGCGGATTGATCCCCCGCTGTGCAGAATGGACTCCGTCGGGCGGTGCGCCCGTGTGAAAGGGGCCTTACAAGCAGGTGCTGCATGCAGGCAGTCCTAGTCATATCTATGAGGATGCTGCAGCTGCTCGTCCTAATGTGACACGTGTGCGTGCCTTCAGTGCTGCTCACTTGTTTTGTGGATTACATGGAGTCAGAGGGAACTCCTAGCCTGACCTGCACCTTCAGTGCAACACACCAAATGGGGGACGTAGATGCCGGAGCAGAAACCCAAAAGTCAGTATAGGGTCACCTGCACACCTGTCACATCAGGACGATTGTCTGTGCAGCTGCTGCATCCTCATAGATATGAATGGGCAGGCTAGTGACATGTAAACCAATGGCCTGTTCAGTGCCTCAGCACCCATAGGACACCAGTCTCCCATTTCTGCATGTTTACTCTTGCTGCCTTGTTGTGGAAGGCGCTGTGGGTTAGGTGGCAGTCACATGATGTTTGTTCTGCATGCAGCAATCGTTTGTTTACATAACTTCAAACTTCATATTAAACACTCTCAGAAGATGTGACACTTCACTTTCCTTTTCATCCTCAGGACATCACTTCCCATTTCTGGGTCTATTTACTGTCACATGTGACTCTCACAGCTGGTATTGTTTTTTTTCTGTTGGCCTGATTCTGGATTTTAGTGTTTTAGCTGATAGTCTTTATCATGTGAGTGCGCCGCTCTCCGCTCTGCCTTCTTCTGCTTTGTAATTCTCAGATAAATGGGTCATTCAGCCGCATAGGATGCTCTGTTCCAGGATGAGTTGCAGTTTGGATGCATTTTCAGAAGACTTCATATTTTCTGAATACAATTTTTATTTATTTTTTTATTCCAAACTCGTTTATTTTAATTTGCAAGTGAAAAGAATACAAGGTTTGGTAAAAACACTAAACCCCAACGTAAACAGATGCATATTGAACAATACAGAGTATTTAAACAGGAATACAGTATTTTGAATACAAATTTTTATTTATTTTTTCTAAGTAGGGAGGGGGTATCAATTAGACCGCACGTAACAAAATTTAAAATTAAATTATGGTATATGTTAAAGCGGTATTAACCATTGATAGGGACCTTAGATTGTACGCTGCTTGAGGGCAGGGACTGATGTGAATGTACAATTTATATGTAAAGCACTGCGTAAATTGACAGCGCTATATAAGAACCTGAAATAATAATTGACAATTGCACGGTCATTCAACACTGTACCCATATGAAATGTTTATCATTTTTGTTGAGACAGAGCTTTCTTTTGGCGGTATTTAACCACTTCTGGATCGGAAGGATTTGCCCCCTTAATGACCAGGCCATTTGCGATTCGGCACTGCATTACTTTAACGGACAGTTGCGTGGTCCCCAAATAAAATTGATGTCCCCCCCCCCCCCCCCAAACAGAGCTTTCTTTTGGTGGTATTTGATCACCTGTGCGATTTTATTTTTATTTTTTTGATAGAGCTAAAAAAAAAATAATAATGACACTGGCAGGGAACCAGTTAACCTAGGGGTGATCAAAGGGTTAAGTATGAGCTCTTTTTTTTTTTTTTTTTTTTTTTTATTATTTGCGTTATAAACAAAAAAGAGTGACCATTTTGAAAAAAAAAAAAAAAACAATATTGTTCACATTCTGCTATAGGACATTCCCCAAAAAAAAAAAGAATTTAAAAATCAACATTTTTTAACATTTTAGGCCAATTTGTTTTCTGCTACATATTTTTGGTAAAAAAAAAATCACAATAAGCGTTTTTTGATTGGTTTGCGCAAAAGTTATCGCGTCTCCTAACTATGGGAAAGATCTTTAATTTTTATTTGTTTGTTTTTTTTTTTTTTTTTTAGGCTACATTCACACCATGAGCGTAGCGTTTTCGTGCATTTTTTTACCGCAAATTTTCAGGTGTTTTTTGTGCAGGCGTTTTTAGATTGAATAGAGACCAATGGAAAACGCTTGTAATCTGCCCAAAAAGAAGCTCATGTACTTTTTTTGAGCGTTGGGCATTTTGCTCACAGCGTCAAAACGCTCAGATGTGAACAGGGGCCATTGAAATGAATAGGATTTGTCTTGTTGGGCGTTTTGAGAGCTGATCCTAGAGCAGAAAAACTCCCCAAAACGCCTACATGTGAACGGAGCCTAACTAGTAATGGCGGCGATCTGCGATATTTTTTATTTATTTTTTTTTTTTTTTTCGTGGGACTGCGACATTGCAGCGGACAGATCGGACCCCTAACTGACATTTTTTACACTTTTAGGGGTACCAGTGACATTACTACAGTAATCAGTGCTATAAATATGCACTGTTACTGTAATAATTACACTGGCAGGGAAGGGGTTAACCCTGTGGGTGATCAAGGGGTTAAATGTGTGCCTAGGGGGAGTGATTCTAACTGTATGGGGGTTGGGCTTCTGAAATGACCATAGAGACATGTGATCCTATATAGCAGGATCACATAGGCTGTATGACCATTGCAGGGAGAAGGACGGTCAGCTGTGTTTACAACAGCCGACCATCCTTCTCTCTCAGCGGGGAGCGATAGCGGGTGTCAGGCGGCAATCGGAGCTGCCTGCCTGCTTTATCGGCTTCCCCACTGATGTGTGGGGGCCGGAGTGCACTGCCGGCGGCGCGTACTCGCCCCCTATACTCCCGTGTGCGAGCACCGTACATGTATGGCGATTTTGCCTGGGAGCTGCTGCCTGCCGCAGTACATCTGCGGCGGGTGGTCATAAACAGGTGAAGTGGTTAATGCATAGAATGCATTAAATTTAAAAAAAACCTTCTGCCCTTAAAATCGCTTTAAATATTTCCCAGGCACCCACACACAGTACAATGTAGCTACAATGCTGGCTGCTTACACAGAGCTTTCCTTTCAATCTCAACAGCTGAACTGAGCGATGAGAGCGCAGAAGATGGTGCAAGGCGTTGTGTTCTGCAATAACCCGAATCTGTTACTTTGTGTGGCATAGGCAAAGCTCAGTTTTTTACTTTTAAAGAGAGCCTGGCATGAGCTGGAATGTGCCCACTCATACCTTTCTTTGACAATACTTTATGAAGTTGTTTCAGATCACTTTTGTTTTGTTTTTTCCTATAGAATAAGAATGAATTAATATTTCAATGCAAATTTGCACCCACACATTGCCGCCATTTGCGTTCTTTCAAGAAAAGCGAAGGTATAAAGCCCCTTAAAAGACACCAGACCGAATGTGGCAACACTTGGAATCTTATTCAGCTCTGAGCGAGTGAGAAATCCTTTTATAAAAGACTTTGTAATAGTATAAGAAATAATCCTATTTGTAATGGTATTCACTGGCCGCAGTTGGAGGCGGCTCCCCCAGTCACATCGCTCCAACAATGAGTCCTGTTTGCTGGCTCTGTACTTTGGTAAATTCCGTCACTGGATTGTTGGTGTAAAGCTTCCATTGTGTTCCTTGGTAACCGGTGGCAGGGAAGACTTTAACTGTAAAGTAATGAACTGATTGCTGTGTCATTCGTTATACAGAAGAACTTCACCCGCATTATTTGCATATTAGCTGATCGATCGCATGATACCGGTGTCATTTCAGAAAACAGTGGCTTGTTATAGGGAGGGGCAATGTTCACGGGGCTTCTATGCTTTTTACAGTCAAACACAAGGAAGAATACTTGGTGACCTAACCACTTGCTTCCTAAACCTATTCTGACACTTGTCACATACAGTATCTGACAAAAGTGAGTACACCCCTCACATTTTTGTATTTTTTTTATTGTATCATTTCATGTGACAACACTGAGGCCCCGTTCACATTGCCGCGATCCGACTTCCCCAGGCGCCCTCCGAGGTCGCGGTGCGAGCAGCGCGCCGCGGCCGCCACGGACTTCATAACATTGAAGTCTATGGCGGTTGCCCCGAAGAAGCTCCGGACCCTTTTTCTAAGTCGGAGCGACTTGTGTCGCTCCTATTAGAACGGGTCCACAGCTTCCCTATGGAAGGCCACCTACGGCGACCTGTGAGGCGACCAGGTCGCCTCACAGGTCGCCTTAGTGTGAACGGGGACTGAAGAAATGACACTTTGCTACAATGTAAAGTAGTGAGTGTACAGCTTGCATAACAGTGTAAATTTGCTGTCCCCTCAAAATAACTCAACACACAGCCATTAATGTCTAAACCGCTGGCAACAAAAGTGAGTACACCTCTAAGTGAAAAATGTAAAAATCGGGCCCAAAGTGTCAATATTTTGTGTGGCCGCCATTATTTTCCAGCACTGCCTTAACCCTCTTGGGCATGGAGTTCACCGGAGCTTCACAGGTTGTCACTGGAGTCCTCTTCCACTCCTCCATGATGACATCACAGAGCTGGTGGATGTTAGAGACCTTGCGCTCCTCCACCTTCCATTTGAGGATGCCCCACAGATGCTCAGTAGGGTTTAGGTCTGGAGACATGCTTGACCAGTCCATCACCTTTACCCTCAGCTCCTTTAGCAAGGCAGTGGTCGTCTTGGAGGTGTGTTTGAGGTCGTTATCATGTTGGAATACTGCCCTGCGGCCCAGTCCCTGAAGGGAGGGGATCATGCTCTGCTTCAATATGTCACAGTACATGTTGGCATTCATGGTTCCCTCAGTGAACTGTAGCTCCCCAGTGCCGGCAGCACTCATACATCCCCAGACCATGACACTCCCACCACCATGCTTGACTGTAGGCAAGACACACTTGTCTTTGTTCTCCTCACCTGGTTGCTGCCACTCACGCTTGACACCATCTGAACCAAATAAGTTTATCTTGGTCTCCTCAGACCACAGGACATGGTTCCAGTAATCCATGTCCTTAGTCTGCTTGTCTTCAGCAAACTGTTTGCAGACTTTCTTGTGCATCATCTTTAGAAGAGGCTTCCTTCTGGGACAACAGCCATGCAGACCAATTTGATACAGTGTGCGGCGTATGGTCTGAGCACTGACAGGCTGACCCCCCACCCCTTCAACCTCTGTAGCAACGTTGGCAGTACTCCTACATCTATTTCCCCAAGACAATCTCTGGATATGACGCTGAGCACGTACACTCAACTTCTTTGGTCGACCATGGCGAGGCCTGTTTTGAGTGGAACCTGTCCTGGTAAACCACTGTATGGTCTTGACCACCGTGCTGCAGCTCAGTTTCAGGATCTTGGCAATCTTCTTATAGCCTAGGCCATCTTTATGTAGAGCAACAATTCTTTTTTTTCAGATCCTCAGACAGTTCTTTGCCATGAGGTGCCATGAGGTGCCATGTTGCATTTCCAGTGACCAGTATGAGAGAGTGAGAGCGATAACACCAAATTTAACACACCTGCTCCTCCTTATAACACTAATGAGTCACATGACACCGGGGAGGGAAAATGGCTAATTGGGCCCAATTTGGACATTTTCACTTAGGGGTGTACTCACCGTGTGTTGAGTTATTTTGAGGGGACAGCAAATGTACACTGTTATACAAGCTGTACACTCACTACTTTACATTGTAGCAAAGTGTAATTTCTTCAGTGTTGTCACATGAAAAGATATAATAAAATATTTACAAAAATGTGAGGGGTGTACATATATATAGGATCCTGCACTTCCAGGTAGCGGCTGGGAATAATTATACACAGCGGGAGCCGCAGACTCGATGTCTGCTTGCACCTGCTGATCATTTAGTACACAGGCAGAATCACAAGCCACTCTCTGCACAGTTGTGTTTGCAGTGTTGTATGCGGCGCGTTTAGCGTCAAGGCCCATCCACCAAGAAACTGAATATTTGCATACTGTCACCGTGAAGGGGTTTAATGCATAAAAACAACAATATTAGGCCCCTTTCACACGATTGGACTGATCGGGTTTGCCTGTCCATTTTTTCAGGTGGACCCGATTGTGCCACCCATTGACCTCTAAGGGGAGGAGGATTCTGCTGACACCCGGCTGGCATCCGATCTGACAAGATCAGCTGAATACATTCGCCATCCGTCCAGCGGGTTGAATCGGATGAAAACAGACGCGCTCTTTGTTTTTTAACCAATCTCCCCATAGAGGAGAGCAGGACTTTGACAGGTCCATCCCTGCATAGTGAGTGGAGACGGACCTGTCATCCGTCTGCTCAGCGGGGATCAGCGGAGCGATCCCCACTAAGCAAGCAGAGTCCTTCAGAATGGATCCGCCCCAATACCCAATTGTTTGTTAAATCTAAATGATGATTTTATGCTGTGTAGTAAATAGATACCTGACATGTCACGCTTTAAAATTGCACACACTTACAGAACAGAGCCAAACTGCTTAAAAATCTCCATAGGCGATCCTTTATAAGTCTTTAAAGGTCTTGTGCTAGAATTATTGCTCTTGCAGTATTATTTGTGGTGATACCTCGCTTGTGGTATGAACGCATTTTATGCGACCTGTGTGTGCGACCTATGTATGCATTCGCCCTTGTGCTCTAGCACTTAAAACATTTTTTTTATTATTGTTTTTTATTTTTACCCTGTCTTTAGTTTTTTATTTAGTTCTTATCAACTTTATTGCTATCATAAAGGACAGACAACATCCCCTGTGATGGCATGGGCAGTGATGGGTACTCTTTACTGAAAGATCTGGGGTCTGTTAGGCCCCAAATCTCCCATCTGCCCTTAAAAGCAGCGGATCAGACCAAGATCGAAGATCATTAGACCAAATCCTGAAGTGGCAAAATACTTGTCTCCAGTTTCTTAGACCATAGAGATGATCAGTGATGTTTTGGCAGTCCTCTGTCATCGCTATGGTAAGCCGGCGGAAACGCTGGCTTCAGCCCTGGGCTCCCCTGTAGGATGGGAGAGCCCGCGCAGGTGGAGGGGGGAGATGGGGGACCTCCTTCCTGCCACATGTAAAAGCAATCCAGCGGCTTTTTAGCCGCTAGGATTGCTTTTACATTCTAGAGAACCGCCAGCTGAAAAATACCAATACTCAAGTCATGACTGCAGCCGCAGACATTGCCCCTGTATAACCACTTCAACCACTACGTCCTTTTGGGAAGTGGTTAAAGTATGCTTAATGCATTTTTGCAAGGTCCACTCTCTTGCCTACCCCCTTACACATTAGCACAAAAAAAGTTTAGGTAAATCAACCGCCCCTCCCCCTTTCTAAATCACGGCTTGATTACGTCAGAAGACCCCACAGCATGACATCTCACAAACCATCCCAGTAGCCATTTGGGAGATATTATCACGTAGGTGTATAGATGCAGTGAGGTCTCTGACGTTTGTGCAGACTTGCCACGGGGGTCTCTGCCAGCTACCCAGGACCAGGCAAAGACTTATGGCGTGTCTGTGCTGGATCGCTATTAAACATGGCATCACTGGAGAAAAGGGGGAAGAAAACACATTTGCTTGAGGTAAAACAACGCTGAAATGTTTTATTTTAGGAAGAGGACAAGTGTGAGTATACAAGTGTGGCCAGGATGTGGAGCCGAGAAGACATGCCTGTGTCGAACTCCTGCCATCCTGCTGAGATCCTCTGCCTGCTTACAGCACCTGCCCTGGTGTTGGATCCTCTACTTACCCCCGGCGTTTGGAAGATGCCGTCCAAGAATCACTTCACCACCTCCCAGCAAGCGACAGGCTGTGGCCTAGTGTGCTGACGCCATCTTGGTGGGGAGACTGCAGGCTTTGCTGGTGGAGATATAGGTCACAGCCCGACACCGAACACCATGCAATCACCAGCTGAGGATACTTCTCTGATCCTGAATGCTAAAGAACAAAGCAAAACCTCCTTACTGTTTTGAATGGACCTGCTGGCGGAAGAATGCAATTTATTCAGGAATGATCTGGACAAGATCCGTGGTCTTCTCAAAGAGTCAGAGACCCGGGGACATTCTTGTGCAACTGTTACCGTGTAACCACAGTGTTCTTGGTAGTCAGAGACCAATGTCATTTATTGCTAAAGAGTGCAAATACCTCTGTATGTATTTAGTGGATCAGCTGTCTCATGGCTGCCTGGACAAAGCACAACACAGCTTATTTTCATCCCTTGCTACACGAATATCGGTCTATTTTTGTTGAGATCATGTGATTCTGATTATGTGCACTTTTATTTTTGGTGTGGCAGACAGTTGGTCATATGATCTGTCGTCTAGAAATCTTCGGTCATCTTTGTGGTAAGCCAGCGGAAGCTCCGGCTTCAGTTCTGAGCTCCTGGGTGGGAGGGGAGAGCCTGGGAAGGCTGGGGGGGGGGGGGGGGAGATGGTGGGGAACCCCTTTCTGCCACATATAAAAGTTAGCCAGCAGCTTTTTAGCCGCTAGGATTGCTTTTACATTCTAGAGCAGCCTTTTTCAACCAGGATGCCTTGAGGTTTCTTCAGGGGTGCCTTGGTAAAATGCCTAAAAATTGCCCAAAAATTGTAATCAAGCCGGCGTGTGGATGAAGCCTGCCTTTTAGTTGCACAAAACCACATGTTTTTCATTGTGCAGCATTACAATCTTCTAGCTGCCAGCATCCTAACGACCAATGGCATCATCAGTTTACATGGAGGATGTCAGTCGCCTGCATAGCATCCTCGTTTGACCCTCACTAGGGATAGACTGATATAGTTTTTTCAGGGCCGATACCGATATTTTGGTAACGAAGTATCGGTATCGGCCAATATTTCCTACATTTAAAGTTCTGAAAAATATAGACAATTTTTGACACAAATCTGGTACTAAACATGTGGGGTAGGTCTTTTAGCTGTAATGTGCGGTCTTCCTTCCCTCCCTGCCTGCCAGGAATCCCGTGTGAACCTAGTTTAGTGTCATTAAAATCCTAGAATCCACTTTATTAGTGTTTTATATAATGTCCAGTGTGTGTTTTTGTAATAGAATAGTGGGAAATACCTTCATTACATCGCTGCTCCGGGCTCTCCTCGCTAATCTCCCGCTCTGCTGTTTTCTCCTCTCGTAGCTGTCATAGCTGTCATAGGAGGATCTCAGCCCCTCCCCTCTGCAGTGTACACAGAAGCGCCGGGTATTAGATTAGAATAGCGTGAAATACCTTCATTACATCGCTGCTCCAGGCTCTCCTCGCTAATCTCCCGCTCTGCTGTTTTCTCCTCTCGTAGCTGTCATAGGAGGATCTCAGCCCCTCCCCTCTGCAGTGTACACAGAAGCGCCGGGTATTAGATTAGAATCGCGTGAAATACCTTCATTACATCGCTGCTCCGGACTCTCCTCGCTAATCTCCCACTCTGCTGTTTTCTCCTCTGATAGCTGTCAGAGGAGGATCTCAGCCCCTCCCCTCTGCAGCTTACACAGAAGCGCCGGGTATTAGATTAGAATAGTGTGAAATACCTTTATTACATTGCTGCTCCGGGCTCTCCTCGCTAATCTCCCACTCTGCTGTTTTCTCCTCTGATAGCTGTCAGAGGAGGATCTCAGCCCCTCTCCTCTGCAGTGTTCACAGAAGCGTCGGGTATTAGAATAGTGTGAAATACCTTCCGTTACATCGACGCTCCGGGCTCAGCTAATCTCCCGCTCTGCTGTCCTTCTCTCCTCCCCCCACTGACAGCTGGGGGTCACTGAGTCGCCGAGCGGCGATGTAATGAAGGTGTTTCACACTATTAGATTACAAAAACACACACTGGACATTAGAGCTGCACGATTAATCGTATGAAAATCGCGATCTCGATTCACCCCCCCTGACGATCTAAACCTGACATATTCTCGATTCTTTGCATAGCTGAGGGAGCAGAGAAAACAGCTGTGGAAAACTCCCAGTAACTATAAACAAAATGATTACATTGTATCGTTCCTCCTGCAAACTCCTATCAGCATTTAAGTCTCCCAGTAACTATAAACAAAATGATTACATTGTATCTTTTCCTTCCCTCTGCCAGGGAGAAAGGAAGTTTAACCTCTTAAAGACTAGAACTTTTTCTGACACTTGTTGCTTGCAAGTTAAAATCATTTTTTTTTGCTAGAAAAGTACTTAGAACCCCCAAACATTTTATATATTTTTTTTAGCAGAGACCCTACAAAATAAAATGGCGATTGTTGTAATATTTTATGTCACACTGTATTTGCGCAGCAGTCTTTCAAACGCAATTAATAAACTTTAATGAATTAAAAAAAAAAAACGTAACAGTAAAGTTATCCCAATTTTTTTTTGTTACACAGAGAATCGTGAGAGAATCGTGATCTTTATTCCAAGCTAAAAAATCGTGATTCTCATTTTGGCCAGAATCGTGCAGCTCTACTGGACATTATATAAAGCACTAATAAAGTGGATGCTAGGATATTACATACACTAATATTACATACAGTAATAAATGTAATATTGGCCAGTTCCGGGGCCAATACCGATATATCGGTAAAAGTGAATATCTGCTTTGCCGATAATTGGTCGATCCCTATCCCTCACCTGCATCTCTCAATCGGCACTGGGTTCACCTTAGCTGAGTGATGGAGGAAAAACTGAGGGAGAAGAGAAACACTGGAATACTAGTCAGTACCAGTTTGCAAAAGTGTATTTTCTTTGGAAGAATTAATCACATCTAACGTTGGGTGTCCTACTTGTGTTTGGATGTTGCTGCATTATGTAAAACTATTAGAATGGGTTTTACATTTTAGAATCGGGTGCCTCAAGACTATCCATAATTTATAAAGGGTGTCTTGACTGAAAAAAGGTTGAGAAACACTGTTCTAGAGAACCGTCAGTTGAAAAATGACAATACTGGGGTCATGACTGCAGCCGCAGCCCCTGTAAAGAGAGCAAATACCTCTGTATGTAGTCAGTGGGTCAGTTGTTTCATGGCTGCCGGTGTAGCGTGAGAATTACCTACCCGTGAGAAAAACCTACCCCTCGTCACTTCCGGTTCACGGCACTGTATGGAATGCAGCCGTTACATTAAAACAACTGGGCTGCAATACGAATCATCTCCGCTCCTGTGGCTGTCACTTCCCTGCTCTCGGCAAGTAAATATAAAAGCGGCGGCGGGTGTATGTAAACATAAATCACGGAGACGCCAGCCGCTTTTATATTTACTTGCCGAGAGCAGGGAAGTGACAGCCACATGAGCGGAGATGATTCGTATTGCAACCCCGCTGTTTTATTTAACCGACGCGTGGGTAGGTTTTTTCCACGGTACACCGTCCTATTTCCATACTAGTGCGCATGCGCACTAGTCAGCTCCTCTGTCGTCCCTTTAGGTATCCGGCCCTGTGAGCATGCGCACTGCTGCGCTGCTCAGCTGTTCCTGGCCGGAAGTGACGAGGGGTAGGTAATTCTCACGGGGTAGGTAATTCTCACGGAACACCGGTACAAAGCACAACATCCCTTGCTACACAAATATCTGTCCTATTTTTGTTGAGATCATGTGATTCTGATTATGTGCAGTTTTATGTATGGTGTGGCAGACAGTTGGTCATATGATCTGTCTTCTCTAGAAATCAGAGATCTAGTTCTATAATGATGTCAGTAGAGTTACTAACGTTCTCGGTGCCGCAGATTCTAATGGAGGATTTGGAATGAGAAAGATGTCCTGCAAAGATGGCACCTTGAATGTTGACTGCATGTCAGAAAGAACGTCCTCTTCAAATTATAGCCGATGTTTTGATATTTTTTTTACAGAGTATTTAAATTGTTGAACTGTAATAACTCCCCTTCCAATTGATTGAGATTCTATTTTGATTGGAGTTACTCGGCAGCACTGAGATACTTTGTACAGGAATGCGATTATATTTGGAATAAGATTGAGATGGCATGGTGAAAGCAGAGATGCGATCGATTCTTTATGATCTTAAGTTACGATCAAATAAAAAAATGCACTTTTTTTTACCTGCAATACCATGTGCATGTATTATTATTTGGAAATCACACAAGCAGAGCTCCTCCAGGTGAGTAATTAGCTGTGCACCTACTGGCCACTTATGGGGGGAGGTGCTAGCACAGCTCGTCCGCAAAGCTAAAGAAAAGGATCCGGCATCCGCTGTACTTCTTCGACCTTTATTGCATGCTTCATAAAATTGTCAGACAGTGTGGGGTACAGCTGAAAGTTAACGCATTTTGCGCTAAAACTGGTGCTTGCATATAACCTCAGAAACAAAAGGTACCGTGCGAGTTAGAGCTGCACGATTAATCGTATGAAAATCGCGATCTCGATTCACCCCCCCCCCCCCCCCCCCCCCGACGATCTAAACCTGACATATGCTCGATTCTTTGCATAGCTGCAGAGAGAACAGCTGTGGAAGAAAAAAAAAAAAAGCCTCCCACAAACAAACGCCTATCAGCATAAGTCTCCCAGTAACTATAAACAAAATGATTACATTGTATCTTTTCCTTCCCTCTGCCAGGGAGAAAGGAAGTTTAACCTCTTAAAGACTAGAACTTTTTCTGACACTTGTTGCTTGCAAGTTAAAATCAGTTTTTTTTGCTAGAAAAGTACTTAGAACCCCCAAACATTTTATATATTTTTTTAGCAGAGACCCTACAGAATAAAATGGCGATTGTTGTAATATTTTATGTCACACTGTATTTGCGCAGCAGTCTTTCAAACGCAATTAATAAACTTTAATGAATTAAAAAAAAAAAAAAACGTAACAGTAGTTATCCCAATTTTTTTTTTGTTACACAGAGAATCATGAGATAATCGTGATCTTTATTCCAAGCTAAAAAATCGTGATTCTCATTTTGGCCAGAATCGTGCAGCTCTAGTGCGAGTAGGCCCTTACCCCTAATAGGTATGCAAAACAAAAGGATAGAAAAAAAGTGGGGCTTTGCGGGCCAGTGGGAGTAGAAGGATCACACCAAAACCAACTTCTATAAAAACAATTTACATTTTGAGTTTCACAGTAAAAAGCATGGGCGATCACGCGCATGTTCACAAGGACAAGGCGCATAGAAAAGTTCCTATAAAATCAATTGAGAAGAGTCATTCAAATAGAAATACATCCCATAAGGGAAAAGAACCAAAAGCCTGTGTAGGATGGAAAATAGGTCTCAGGTGGAATGCGGTCAATGTAGATCCCCAGCAAGCCGACGCGTTTCGCTCAAGGCTTCCTCAGGGCCAGAGAGACCATGACAGACCGGTATTTCTATAGATAATACAGAATACAATAGAATAACAGTTAGTAACTCATAAGTCCTTCTACTCCCACTGGCCCGCAAAGCCCCACTTTTTTCTATCCTTTTGTTTTGCATGTAACCTCCAAAACGCGTTAACTTTCAGCTGTACCCCAAACCATCTGTGATGATTTTATGGACCATAAAGGTTGAAGTGCAGCGAATTCCGTATACTTTTCTTTTCTGTAGCTTTGCAGAAGAGCTGTGCTAGCACTTTCCCCCATATGTGGCCAGTAGATAGACAGCTAATTACTCACCTGGAGCAGCTCTGCTTGTGCGTTTTCCAAATAATACATGCACATGTTGTTGCAGGGAAAAAAAAAAATGCATTCATTTATTTTACAATGGAGCCTGCAGAGCATTGCAAAGGATCATGGGTGCAATGTCCGGCTCCTGCAGACATGTAGTACAGCTCTCTGTTAATACCTCCTGTACGGGCTGGCAGTTCCTGAAAAGCAGGAAATTGCCTATCGATTGAAATGAATTTGCACATGTGTGGCATATTGATCAAATCGTTAGGCTGTAGATCAATTATCCCTATCCGAGATCAATCAGAAAATAAATCGATCATTTATTGAAGTGTGTATGGCCACTATTAACTAACTTCCGTTGAGATATTTTGTAGGAAAGACTGTTCCACACAGATATTAATGTTGGGCTGGGCCTATAATGGAAGAAAGGGAGCACTGCCAGGTACTGGTGAGGCTGCCAAACAAGCTGCTGATAAGGCCTGTGCTTTGTAATTCACACTCGGAAAAATATAATTGTAGGCCCAGTTCACTTCTGGTTTGTTAACATTGTTGCCAGTCAAGCCCTGATGAAGGGGGCACTTGGACCCCCGAAACGCTTTGGCTACTTTTTTGTCCCTCTGACTTCTAATTGATTAAAGGTTGTATCTGGACCACTTAGCATTCTTGTGGCACTTCATTTTAAATTCTAGATATCTGTGGGGGTCAGTTTATTCTTAAGAAGAATGTATCCCAGTTGGTATTGTTTTGCCAAGAAGGGTCTGCCAAAGGGGTGTTTGGTAGTGTGTGCAGGCATGCAATCAGCGCCTGACCTGGCCATAACTTGCAAGGTTAAGGAAAGATCATTGTTTGTCGGTAGAGGTGCACTGAATGGAACTTATGGTGCAGAAACCGAAAATTCAGGATGCGCTTGGCCAAAAAAATAGAGGCAGTTAAAAATATATATATATATATATATATATATATATATATATATATATCTGCCTTTATTTTGGTTTTTGGCCAAGCGCATCCTGAATTTTTTTGGTTTTGGCACCAAAATTTCCCTCCTGTGCACCTCCTATATAATTCGACTTTTTAATTAGAGGTTGTAAACCCAAAAAAAATGTTTTTTTTCTTTTTGCAACCTGCAAGAGAAACACGTAATGAGCTAGAATGCACCGCATACTAGCTCATTATGAAATACTTACCTTAGAACGAGCCCCCGCCGTGCCGTCCGCTTACCTGTATGACGGGCGACATGTCCAGCCGCCCGTCTTCCGGGATCGCGGCATCCGGCCATCTGATTGGCCGGAGCCTCGGTGACGTCACTCTGGGTCGGCGGTCACGGCACGGAGCTCTGAAGGAACGACACGAGCGGCCGTTCCTTCAGAGCGCATGCGCCAGTGACGTCACTGGCTGCATGTAAGGTAAATATCTCCGAAACGGTACATGTTTAGGAGATATTTACAGTACCTATAGGTAATCCTTATCATAGGCTTACCTATAGGTACAAGTTACAGAGGAGGGTTTACTTCCTCTTTAATATGAATTAAATTAATATGAATTTGTCAGCCATTATCGGCACAGGCGGATCTGATCGGATCGTTCGCGTGAAAGGACCCTAAGGGATGCATTTTTTTTTTTTTTTTTTTACAAAAAAGTGCTTTTTAAACTGCTCAGTGAGAAAGCACCCTATAGGCCGAAATGTTGCCAATAATGGCTGAAGATAAATTAATGATATTTAAAAAGTTGAATAACTTTTTTTCTATATTTAAAAAAAAAAAAAAAAAAAAAATATATATATACACACCTAAGTAGTAGTGCACCAAAATGAACATTTCGGTGCTGAATTTGAAAATTCAGGATGCACTTGGCAGAAAACGACTCCAAAAAAGGGACAATTAAAAAAAAAAAAAAAAAAATTATATATATATAATATATAGAAAGCGAGAGAGATCTACTTGGAGTCGTTTTCTTTCAAGTACATCCTGAATTTTCAAATTCAGCACCGATATGTTCCTTTTTGGTGCACCACTACTTAGGAGAGGATCGGCCATGAAATTGTTAACCTGCATTCGCTGGCTGATTTATATGCAAGGAGGGCACCACTCATTAATTGGGAAGCTGACAGCAGCTAGAATTAGAAGTGAAATGACTTCAAAGGCTCAGTATGAGTGCAATTACTGGGAGCAGGCACCTGTATGTCTCTGTGTGATGTCTGCCCGGCACAGCCAATAACCATACGACTCGTGATATCAGCCGGGGAATCCCTGCCGACTCTCCGCTCACTACCTCACCACTATAGGTCTGTACAATTACACAGAGATCTGAGGGATTCATTAGCCTCCCTAAATTGTAGTCAATGCTTCACATATCCTTCTCACCTTCATTACACCTCCCGCACATCAAAATGTTATATGCAGGTAACATTATAATAGTTTTGCACAAATATATTGTTTTTAGGTATAGAGTGTACTAAAAAAAATACTAACTAAAAAAATAGGGATTTACTACATAGTGTGCACACAGAATCTGATGCAGCTGTGGATAGTAACCAATCGGCTTCTAGGTTTTAGACCCCGTTCACACTGGGGCGACGCTACTTGCCGGGGCGACCTCACAGGTCGCGGTGCGCAGCTCGCACCGCGACCTCAGAGCGGCCGGCACGGACTTCATAACATTGAAGTCAATGCAGGTCGCCCCAAAGAAGCTCCGGACCCTTTTTCTAAGTCGGAGCGACTTGTGTCGCTCCTATTAGAACGGGTCCACAGCTTCTCTATGGCAGGCGACCTGTCAGGTGACCAGGTTGCCTGACAGGTCGCCCCAGTGTGAACGGGGTCTTATTGTCAAAGCTTAAACAGGATCTTAACCTGTAAACAAAAAATGTAAAAGTTAGCAGCTACAATCAAGTCTGTAGCTGCTGACTTAAAAAAATAAATAAAAAAAAAACACCTGCCTATCCCAGGATCCAGTGATGTCCTCACCCAACACCCCTCTTTGCCGGGCATCGGGTCCAGGCGCCGGCATTTTAACTGTGGGCAGCCGACTGTGACTCCTTGCAGCTTCACAGCTGGCTGTTCACTTTGCATGTGCGAGCCGCACTGCGAACTGTGAATGGTCCCACAGTCTCCTGGAACTTGTGACGTGTCCCAAGAGACTGGGGGGGAGGTGGGGACGAAATTCCGCTCAGATCGCCGTGGTGATCAGTCTGTTAAATGGGATCAGGTACCTGTCAAAATCGGGTATTGCCCCCCCCTCAAAGCCACGACTGTGGCCTAGGTCCACCACCAGGGGAGTACAAGATGTTTCATGGCGGCTCTGGCGGTAGCCGGCATTCCTCGGTGGGCAGAATGTTTTGTTCCGCCCTCTCCACTGTACACCTTCAAGGGATGAGACTGATTGCCTACGTCGATAAGTGTTGGACCATGGCGAATGGTCACTTCATCTGGAGGTTTTTCATCAGTTGTGTCTCCGGCGGGTCACTCCAAAGGTTGGTCTATCGGCTCAACGGAAAGGTGCAGAGGTTGATGGCATGGTCTTGGGATCCTCTGGCGAACACCATAGACGCGCTGGTAGCCCGTGTGTTCAGCATTGTCTGATTTACG
Source organism: Pelophylax lessonae (assembly GCF_965119305.1). NCBI lineage: Eukaryota > Metazoa > Chordata > Amphibia > Anura > Ranidae > Pelophylax > Pelophylax lessonae. The sequence goes on along the minus strand of NC_138779.1, from coordinate 205,761,174 downwards.
CCTTCCCTCCTCTCAAACTTCTGCGCTGGATCGATGCAGAAGGGATTCCGGTCATCTTAGTGACCCTGGACAGGCCTCGTCGGTCTTGGTACACCAATCTGGTGCGGCTGGTCACTGAGGTTTTCTTGGAGACTTCTTCTCAGGGAGGATCTGCTGTCCCAAGGGCCAAACTCCATCCTGCTTTAAAGTCGCTGGTTTCAACGGCTTGGCTGTTGAAGACCGGGTGCTGTAGGATTGAGGTTTGTCTGTTTCATTGTTTCCTACACTGTTAAAAGCTAGGTAATCTACTTCTAGGTCTACCATCGTACATGGGTGACGTTCATCGCGTAGTGCGAGTCTCTTAGAGTTCATCCTCGCTCTTTCACGGTGGCTTAGATCTTGACCTTCCTCCAATGGGGGGTTGAGCAATGCTTGGCCTTGAGTACCATCAAGGGCCAGGTGTCAGCCTTGGCGGTCTTCTTTCTTTCAACGACCTTTGGCCACACTCTATTTGGAGCGTACCTTTTTTTTCCAGGGAGTTCGACTTTTTGGTTTCTCCAGTGCGGTCCTCATTGCCGCCTTGGGACCTCAATGTCGTGCTGTCAGCCCTTCAGAAACCTCCCTTTGAAAATCTTAGGGAGATTCCCCTGCTTACGCTGTCCCTGAAGGTGGCTCTTTTTGGTGGCAATCACTTCTGCACGCAGAGTATCGGAGCTGGCGGCGTTGTCTTGTCCTCCCTTGGTGGTTCACAGTGAAAAGATGGTTCTTTGCCCCCTGTCCGTCGTTCCTTCCGCCCGCACAGCCACAACATTTATTGACTGCAATCTGTGAATGAATAAACTACAAGTCCCTTCTTCCCCTGCGGCAGACTGCTTTTAGTTCCCAATAGACTTTGAGGGAGTTGATCATCATTTACTCTTCCTCCAGCTTCATAACTGAAAGCCCATGCAAAGGTACAGGCACAATGCTAGACGGAGGGTGTGCAGGAGCCTGCCGTTACACCTGCGATCCTCTGCAGTCTTCTGAGAAAGAAAAATTGGTTTAGGCAAGTTGTTTTTTTCTGCAGAAACTTGTGCATTTATCATTATTTATTATTTTTTATGCAAACCTATCCTTTAAGCCCTCGCTCACACTGGATCCATTTCTCACGCGACAAATCGCGGCCTATTGCTGGCAATGGCACCGTTGCAATTGGTGCGGCACCATTTCGATTTCCAAAGTATTTCCTGCACTACTTCTGCTGATTTCAGGTGCGACTTTAATAGACATCTGTGTATAAAGCCACACAGATGTCTTTCAAGTTACATCTGAAGTAGTGGCTCCGAAATTGTGCGATTTTAGATGAAGTTGCAGGATTTCAAAGCCGTGTTCAGTGTGAACGAGCGCTAACACTCTGATAGCTTGCAGTGTACCCACTTTAAAGGTCTTCCCAACGCACTCATTGGGCCTCTTGCACACGATACTCCTGTTTGTGTATCTGTTTTATTTTTTTATATATATATTTTCGCACATATGCATTCACGCAATTTCGTGGAAACAAATTCATTATGTAAATGGCCATTTGCGCACATTTTTGCGCATGAGGCGTAAATTACTGCCTAAGGGCTCTTTCACACGGGCGGTCCGATCAGATCCGCCTGTCAGTTTTTTTAGGCGGACCTGATCGGATCCTCCATGCAGCTCTATGGGGCAGCAAATGTCAGCGGAGACACCTCCGCTGCCATCAGTATCCGGTCCTGTCCGTGAAATCTGACGGATGGGAACCCTATTTTTCCATCCGTTCAGGGATCGGATCGGATGAGAGCGGACTGGCAGTCCGCTCTCATCCGATCCCCCATAGAGAGCAGCGGGAGCTCTGACACCTCCCTCTCCGCACTGCAAGCAGAGACGGAGCTGTTATCCGCCGGCTCAGCGGGGATTGGCGGATCGATCCTCGCTGAGCAGCACGGATCCGCCTACGGAGGCGGACCGTGTGAAAGAGCCCTAAAAATGCAGATTTTTTTTATTTTAGTTTTTTACTGAAGAATGCACGGCACTCGTTTACGCACCTGTGTGCACAGGCACATTACAATGAATGGGCTGTATTTTAGCTCTGTAAAAACTGAGCTTTTTTTAAGCTGCAGTGTGCAAGAGGCCTTAGGTTTTCCTTATCTTGGATTCCCTCAGGGTTCCCTAAAGATGGATCTGACTTGGCCTTCCCTTGTTTGGAATTTTCCTAGCATTTGTGTCTGTGGATTGCTGTGTTGTCAGTGGTGAGAACACAAAATATTCATCACTCTGAAAGCTTCTATGTTATCGCAGTCTACCGCTGCAT
>NC_138779.1:205696381-205753881 GCF_965119305.1 Pelophylax lessonae | reverse complement strand
AAGTCTTTCTGGGATTACAGTTGCTTATCAAACAAACTTTCCTGGCTGATGACAAAATAAGTATAATTTAATTACACAGAGAAGATCTAATCCTGCTTATTATACCCCCCCCCCCCCAACTAAGACTAGCCAACAGCCAGAGCTTCATGTGAGCAGTTCTGCAGCAGCTGTGGATCACTCACTTTTATATTTTATGTTGATTTGTAGCTGGCTGAAATACATGTGCAGTTATAGACTGCTGGCGTGACCGTTATTAGCAACTGCATTGCTTTATATGAGTAGCCAGTAATGTTGCTGTTGTTGAACACAGGTAAGATTGCTGCGTGTCTGTCACTGGGAAATCCTAAAAATATCGTTTAGGTCTGAGAGAATCTCTGACAATAATTACTATATCTACAGATCACTCTTCAATTGGTGTGGTGTTAAGTGAGAAGAATGCCCCCTACATTAGTGACCAACTGGAAGAATGTTCCTTGCACTGGTGACCAGTGGGGAAAATGCTCCTTATATTGGTAACTAATAGGAAGAATGTTCCTTACATTGGTGGTCATTGGGAAGAATGCTCCTTACATTGGTAACCAGTGGGAAGATTATCCTTATAAAGGGCATCCTGCCCACTGGTCACCAATATATTAGTTCCTTACACTGGTGACCAGTAGGAAGAATACCCCTACATTGGTAACTAATAGGAAGAATGCTCCTTACATTGGTGGTCAGTGGGAAGAATGCTCCTTACATTGGTAACCAGTGGCAAGAATGCTCCCTTACATTGGTAACCAGTGGCAAGAATGCTCCCTTACATTGGTAACCAGTGGCAAGAATGTCCCTTACCTTGGAGTTCAGTATGCTTCTTACAATGGTGACCATTTGGAAGAATGCTCCTTACATTGGTAACCAGTGGCTAGAATGCTCCCTTATATTGGTAACCAGTGGCAAGAATGCGCCTTATATTGGTAACCAGTGGCAAGAATGCGCCTTATATTGGTAACCAGTGGCAAGAATGCTCCCTACATTGGTAACCAGTGGCAAGAATGCTCCCTACATTGGTAACCAGTGGCAAGAATGTGCCTTCTATTGGTAACCAGTGGCAAGAATGCTCCCTTACATTGGTAACCATTGGCAAGAATGTCCCTTACCTTGGAGTTCAGTATGCTTCTTACAATGGTGACCATTGGGAAGAATGCTCCTTACATTGGTAACCAGTGGCTAGAATGCTCTCTTACATTGGTAACCAGTGGCAAGAATGCTCTCTTACATTGGTAACCAGTGGCAAGAATGCTCTCTTACATTGGTAACCAGTGGCAAGAATGCTCTCTTACATTGGTAACCAGTGGCAAGAATGCTCTCTTACATTGGTAACCAGTGGCAAGAATGCTCCCTTACATTGGTAACCAGTGGCAAGAATGCTCCCTTACATTGGTAACCAGTGGCAAGAATGCTCCCTTACATTGGTAACCATTGGCAAGAATGTCCCTTACCTTGGAGTTCAGTATGCTTCTTACAATGGTGACCATTGGGAAGAATGCTCCTTACATTGGTAACCAGTGGCTAGAATGCTCCCTTACATTGGTAACCAGTGGCAAGAATGCTCCCTTACATTGGTAACCAGTGGCAAGAATGCTCCCTTACATTGGTAACCAGTGGCAAGAATGCTCCCTTACATTGGTAACCATTGGCAAGAATGTCCCTTACCTTGGAGTTCAGTATGCTTCTTACAATGGTGACCATTGGGAAGAATGCTCCTTACATTGGTAACCAGTGGCTAGAATGCTCCCTTACATTGGTAACCAGTGGCTAGAATGCTCCCTTACATTGGTAACCAGTGGCAAGAATGCTCTTACATTGGTAACCAGTGGCAAGAATGTCCCTTACATTGGTAACCAGTGGCAAGAATGCTCTCCTTACATTGGTAACCAGTGGCAAGAATGCTCTCCTTACATTGGTAACCAGTGGCAAGAATGCTCTCCTTACATTGGTAACCAGTGGCAAGAATGCTCTCCTTACATTGGTAACCAGTGGCAAGAATGCTCTCCTTACATTGGTAACCAGTGGCAAGAATGCTCTCCTTACATTGGTAACCAGTGGCAAGAATGCTCCCTTACATTGGTAACCATTGGCAAGAATGTCCCTTACCTTGGAGTTCAGTATGCTTCTTACAATGGTGACCATTGGGAAGAATGCTCCTTACATTGGTAACCAGTGGCTAGAATGCTCCCTTACATTGGTAACCAGTGGCTAGAATGCTCCCTTACATTGGTAACCAGTGGCAAGAATGCTCTTACATTGGTAACCAGTGGCAAGAATGTCCCTTACATTGGTAACCAGTGGCAAGAATGCTCTCCTTACATTGGTAACCAGTGGCAAGAATGCTCTCCTTACATTGGTAACCAGTGGCAAGAATGCTCTCTTACATTGGTAACCAGTGGCAAGAATGCTCTCTTACATTGGTAACCAGTGGGAAGAATGCTTCTTACATTGGTGATCAGTGGGAAGAATGCTTCTTACATTGGTAACCAGTGGGAAGAATGCTTCTTACATTGGTGGTCAGTAGGAAAAATGCCCCTTACTTTTATAGTCAGTGAGACGAATGCCCTCCTTACATTGGTGGACATTGGGAAGAATGCCCCCCCCCCCTTACAGATGTCTAAAAAGATTGTTGGCAGCATAAGCACTCTGAGGGATTGTGAAGCTGATGCAGAATTACTCGGGTGACCTATCCTTGGTACAGGAATTGGGTAGCTATTCAGGCATACGTTAAGACTGTGTAGAGTCGTCTGAATAATGCATAGCTTGTTGTTTGTCTACAGGTGATGAGACGACTACTGATGAGCATACTGCGGTGGCCATTGCTACTGTCCAGCAAGGAGCCTTCTCAGACCACAACATTCAGTATCAGTTCCGCACAGAGAACAATGGAGGTCAGGTATGTAGATTAGGCTACCATGAAACAATTGCGTCCTACATCACTTGTTAAGTTAGTGGTTCTCAAGGTGAGGTACCGTAGACCTCGCCTACCAGCCAGTTGTGTTTGTCACCAATTACTTAGCCCGTAGGATTTTGGTGCCAGCTCCGAGGACACTTGCCTTCTCCTGGTTTTGCAAATCTGAACACTAAATTCTGCCTCCAGCGTAGTGGTCTGAGCATCTTCTAGGAATGTAAGGATTTAGGGGAGCAGCTGTTTCAAGAACAGAAGCGATTTCCCAGTTCTAGATTGGCAGTATGTGATCGTGGCTGTGCAGTATATTATTCTTCTGTTCAGTCTCTGCTTTTGCTGGTAACTTTTATGGTGTGTTTTCTTGTCTTCTCCAGGTGACATACAGAGTAGTCCAGGTGACAGATGGTCAGCTGGACGGTCAGGGTGATTCGACTGGTGCAGTGAGTGTGGTTTCTACTGCAGCCTTTGCTGGTGCCCCACAAGCTGTAGCACAGGTGAGAGTCACAGTTGCAGTGCTAGTGGTGTGGTCAAAACATCTACTGAACTCTGGCCTTCCCTGCAGACTTGCATAGTTGTACCGGCTCCTCTTCTGTGCTGAAACTGCTTACTCTGATTTCACTGCACACTCTGACCTTTTAACAGTGTGCATTCGAAATCTGCAGCAAGTCAGAGCCCGCCTCAATTCCTGGCTGGAGGACATTCATATTCATGTAGCACTTTCCTCTCTAGTCTTACTGTCCCTTGCCCACCCCTGATTTAATTTTTTGTTCATTGAGGCTCAGCATCTCATGTGGGTTTGCATGCAAATCTAGGAATCCTGAGTCCTCCAGACTTGCATCCACCCATTAAGGCATGTTGATATTTGCTTTACTCCTTCAAATTGCCAGCTGACTGCTTGCATCAGGGCTAAAGACTTCTAAGAGGAGTACTGAGGCGGGGTGCTGTGATGTTTGTTTTCAGGAAGCCATGTACAGCACCCTACTGGTTTCTTCCACCAACCATGATCTGCCTGCATGGTATAGAGCAGCACAGAGACTCAGTGATGATAATACTGCAGAATAAACTTAATCTTTAAAGCAGAGTTCCAGTCCTTTTTATGTTTATTAAAAGCCCGCAGCTACAAAAAGTGTAGCTGCTGACTTTCCCCTCTCCCCAGCAACGGCATCACCAGTGTGGGCACCTGGCTGAGACAGTTTGTGGCTTCACAGCCACGTGTGCACTGCACCTCCTCAATGTCCAGGCAATCTTCTGGGATCTGTGACGTGTCCCAGAAGATTTCAGGAAGAGGAGAACTTCTGCTCGAGCCACCTAGGCGACCCGAGCGGAAGTGGGAGCTGGGTACCTGTCAACTAGGTACCCACTTCCCCCCCCCCCTTCAAAAAAAAAGGACATGTCAAATGTAGCATATGAGGAGGTGAGGAGTCCGTAACCACGTTACCACCGGAGGATTTTGCTGTCTTACGTCCAGGCCACTTATTGCGATTCGGCACTGTGCAACTTTAACTGACAATTGCGCGGTCGTGCGATGCCGTACCCAAACGAAATTTACGTCCTTTTTTTTCCCCACAAACAGAGCTTTGTTTTGGTGGTATTTGATCACCTGTGCGATTTTTACTTTTTGCGCTATAAACAAAAAAAGAGCGTAAATTTTAAAAAAATAACAATATTTTTCCCCTTTTTTTATATGAAATTTCCCCCCAAAAAAAATGTAAAAATCAAAAATGTTTAAAATTTTTGGCCAATTTGTTTTCTGCTACATATGTTTGGTACAAAAAAAAATCACAATAAGCGTATTTTGATTGGTTTGCGCAAATGTTATTGCATTTACTAACTACGGGAAAGATTTGTAATTTTTGGTGTTTTTTTTTAACGGGTAATGGCGGCGATCTGCGATTATTTGCGGGACTGCGACATTGCGGCGGACAGATCGGACCCTTGACCCCGTTTTGGGGGTACCAGTGACATTACTACAGTAATCAGTGCTATACATATGCACTGTTACTGTAAAAATGACACTGGCAGGGAAGGGGTTAATTTTATTGGAGAGGGAGGGGTTAATGTATGCCTGGTGCTTACTAACGTGTGGGGGGAGGGCACTGAGTGACACAGGGACAGATTGCATGTCCAGCTATGCTGAACCCTGCAATTTGTCACTTAGGAGATCCGCCCGCTTTGTTTACACAAGCGGGCGGATCTCCACACTTGATTCCCCGACGATCGGGGAAGAGCGGCGGCGATCGCCGCTGCTCATCCCCTGGCCCGATTCCCGCTGTGACTGAACACAGCGGGAGCGAGCCTCCGGCGGTGCGCGAGCACTGCCCAGAAGGGGAGGAGTCCAGCGACGTAGGTCTACGTCGCTGGACGGAATCGAGCCACTTTGCCGCAGTACAGTCCCAGTGACTGGTCGGCAAGTTGTTAAAGTAGAACTTCCACTTTTGGGTGGAATTTCGCTTTGAAGCCATAATTCAAGAGGGCCTGTCTTTTTACTAAATAGCCTGAATGACACGGCTTCTTGTGTCGATTCAAGAAAAAGACCATGTTTTCCTGTGCCCATTCTCCTCCACTGCTTTCCTCCTAGAGTTTTTTGCTTTGCAAATATTCTTCTATATAGCAGCCTATCACTGCTCAGATGTGGTGACTGCATTCGGTTTTACTTTTCAGACTAAGAACATATTTTTTATGTATAAAATGCCTGTTGATTGTATCCAGAAATGCTGTGTTTAGGTCTCTTCCTGTAAGGTGACTTGAAAGCACAAAGAATGTTTTCTATCTTCTGTAAATTTCAAGTCCCTCCATCATGTAATGGAGGTGGGGAGAAAGACAAGTTTGAAGTCCAGTTTACAGTGCATCCAGAAAGTGTTCACAGCGCTCCACGTTTTCCACATTTTGTTCTGTTACAGCCTTATTCCAAAATTGATTTAATTCATTAATTTCCTCAAAATTCTACAAACCATGCCCCATAATGACAACGTGAAAAAAGTTTGAAATCTTTGCAAATTTATTAAAAATAAAAAAGGGAAAAAAATCCCATGTGGATAAGTATTCACACCCTTTGCTCGATACTTTGTTAAAGCACCTTTGGCACCAACTACAGCCTCAAGTCTTTTTGAGTATAATGTTTCAAGCTTGGCACCTATTTTTGGGCAGTTTCTCTCATTCTTCTTTGCAGGACCTCTCAAGCTCCATCAGGTTGGATGGGGAGCGTCAGTGCACAGCCATTTTCTGATCTCTCCAGAGATGTTCAATTGGGTTCAAGTCTGGGCTCTGGCTGGGCCACTCAAGGACATTCACAGAGTTGTCTTGTAGCCATATTTTGTTATTATTGCTGTGTGCTTAGGGCCGTTGTCCTATCAGAAGATGAACCTTCGCCCCAGTCTGAGGTTCAATGCACTTGGGGCAGGTTTTCATCAAGGATATCTCTGTACATTGCTGAATTTATCGTTCCCTCGATCCTGACTAGTCTCCCAGTTCCTGCCACTGAAAAATATCCCCACAGGATGATGCTGCCACCACCATGCTTCACTGTAGGGAAGTTATTGGCCAGGTGATGAGCGGTGCCTGGTTTCCTCCAGACATGACGCTTGCCATACAGGCCACAGAGTTCAATCTTTGTTTCATCAGACCAGAGAAATTTGTTTCTCATGGTCTGAGTGTCCTTCAGGAGCCTTTTGGCAAACTCCAGGTGGGCTGTCATGTGCCTTTTACTGAGGAGTGGCTTCCGTCTGACCACTCTACCATACAGGCCTGATTAATGGAGTGCTGCACAGATAGATGTTCTCCTCTCTCCACAGAGAAAAGCTCTGTCAGAGTGACCATCAGGTTCTTGGTCATCTCCCTGACTAAGGCTCTTCTTCCCCGATCGCTCAGTTTGGCTGAACGGCCAACACTAGAAAGAGTCTTGGAAGTTCCAAACTTATTCCAGTTATGGATGGAGGCCACTGTGCTTATTGGGAACTTCAATGCTGCAGAAATGTTTCTGTACCCTTCCCCAGATCTGTGCCTTGATACAATCCTGTTTTGGAGGTCTACAGACAATTCTTTGAACTTCATGACTTGGTTTGTGCTCTAACATGCACTGTTAACTGTGGGACCTTATATAGATAGTTGTGTCCCTTGCCAAATCATGTCCAGTCAACTGAATTTACCACAGGTGGACTCCAGTCAAGTTGTAGAAACATCTCAAGGATGATCAGTGGAAAACAGATACACCTGAGCTCAATTTCAAGTGTCATGGCAAAGGCTGTGAATACTTCTATACATGTGATTTTCTCTATCGCTCATTGACAGACGTAGTCTTCTTGATTCTCAAGAGCTGGGTTATGTTGTCTCCGCAGGAGTAGGACTAGGCAGAATGACAAAACGTTCTGGCTCCACCCTAGGGGGCAGTCCCTGAGGGTATATCCTCCCTCTCTCTGCTACAGGGAATCAGTTTTTTTCTGTCTAGTCAGGAGTAAGGACCTAAGTTCCTTGCTGGGATCTTTTGGTCCTGGCAAGACTTTTTTTCTTTAAGAAAAAGACATTTTTTAGGTAGTTTTCTCCAGTGTTTTTTTCCTGTGAGATCTTCAAGCAAAAATGCCGGACTGGGCGACACTTGTGGTCACCCCAGCCGGCCTACGAGCGCGTGCAGACCAGGCATTGCGCTTGGTCGGCCGCGACATATTCAAGTAAGTATGCGGGGCCGGGCGACGGGCTGGATGTGAGATCCAGTGGTCACCCCGGTCTCTGCCTAAAAAGCGCGTGCAGACCAGTGCGCTGAGTCGGCCGCGACGGAGTCCCAGTTAAGGGACTGACTTTGCGAGTTAAAAGCTCGCTTGGACGCCAGGACCAGAGAGTCGAGGCGTCCACAAACCCCCACCTCGGTGGAGAGGGTATTATGAAGAGAGGGTGCCTGTCGGTTCGGTATGGTGAGTAAAACGTTCCCTTTTTTCCTCATTTATGAGGCAGTATATATTATGGGCCCCTCCATATATGGTCAGTATATATCTGACACTTACAAGTCCCCCTTGTAATACAGCATGTGTTTGTGGGAAGTGGACTTGGTTCAAGAGCTAGCACTCTACCCAGCAGACTGTAACATTACAGCAAACATAGGAGGTATATTCCTACCTTATGTGCAGTGTATCTCTGTAGATCCATATGTCACCTCTCAGCAGAGTGCAGGTGGATGTGCTGGGAAGACGATATCGGCGGTCCGCCGCCATTTTGCCGTAGACCGAATGCATGTATGTCCTCAGGTCACGCCGGCCGCCATGTTTTTGGAGTCTTATGTCTCTTCTATGGGGGCGGCCATGTTTTGTGAGCCCAGCTTCCTCGTGGAGGGCTGGGAACGCCGGAAGGCGTACACAGGGGGCGGAGCCACGCCTTCTGCCCGGGAAAAAGCAAACAGCTCCTTCCAGTCTGTGTAAGACAGACGCTGGCTGCAGTTTGTTGGAAACTGCTCTGCATCGGTTGGTGAGCCTTGGGGGTCCCTCTCTCTCTCTCTCTGGGATCGAGAAGCAGGTACTCTGAGGGGCGCTATTGCGCTAGGGGGAGACACACAAAAAAAAAAAAAAAAAAAAGAAGTTTTTTGTTTATTGCTGGCAAAAGTGTCCTGTATTAACATGGACCCTGCCACTCATGTATCTCCTCCGGATCCCCTCGAGGGGTCTGCGGGATCCTCCAGCACCCCATTGACAATTGAATCTTTGTCAGCCATTATGGAAACTTTTGTGTCCCGGGTGGAAGTGGCTTGTCAGGGACAGGGCGCAAGAAAGCGACCCCCGCCTAACCCCTTATTATCTGAAACCTCGGATTCAGACTCTGAGCCTATTTCTGCAGTTGCAGGTACTTCATCTGGTATTGGTGTCTCGGGTCCTGTCTCTTCAGACAGTGAGGAGGATGTTTCGGCATCAGCCATAGCCCGAGAGGAAGCGTTGGTAAACGCACTCATTGTATCTGTTCAAGAGACTTTAAGGTTACAGGGTATTCCATCAGAAATAGCTGAAACTGAGATCCCTTTTGGGACTAAAAAGCGCATCAAAGTGGCAAAGGTTTTTCCATTGCCCAAATGTTTTGGCAATCCAATCGATGAAGAATGGCGTCTGCCAAAACGCACTTTTAATATTTCCAAACGCATTGACAGGCGTTATCCGTTTGAGGAAGCCCTTATTAAGAAATGGACAGAACCACCTGTGGTGGATTCACCAATTGCTAGATTGAATAAAGCCACGGTTATTCCTTTGGAAGACGCTCCGTCTTTTAAAGATCCAGTGGATCGCAAGATAGAAGCTATGTCTCGCACCATGTTTTCCTTGATTGGATCAGCTTTCAGGCCAATAATTGCTATTGGTCTGGTTTCGCAGGCTGTAACTGAATGGACCAAGTGGTTACGCCGGGACTTAGAAGAAGTCCCTCAGGCGGTATCAGATTTGTTGGAACAAATGATACAGGGGTTACAGTTTGTATGTGATGCGGCGTTAGACGCCACTCCATTAATGGCGCGAGCATCAGTCTCAGCAGTGGTTCTCAGGCGCACACTGTGGCTAAAAGGTTGGATAGCCGACCAAGGTTCCAAGAAAGCATTGGCTAATATCCCCTTTTCAGGAGAACGTCTATTTGGAGCCAACTTAGATGAGATCATTAAGGATCTCACCGGTGGAAAAAGCACCTTTTTACCGCAAAATTTTAAAGGTAGAGGAACTCGTCAAAGACGAGGGCCTTCTTTTTCTGCTCACAAGAGGTTTTTTCGTCCAGCGGGTGAAAAAACTAAGTCCTCCAAGCCTCCTGCAGGAGGCATCAGGGGTCGTTGGTCGGGCAAGCAAAAGCCCGCCCCCTCCAGACCTGAAGATAAACCATCCAAAGCCTGAAGGTGCGCCCCCACCCATAACTGGGGTGGGGGGACGTCTTCGCCGGTTCCCGGATCCATGGCTTTCCAGAATCCCGGACAAATGGGTTTGCGAAGTCATAAAGTCAGGGTACAAGATCGAGTTTCGATCTCTTCCACCGGCGCGATTCTTCCCTTCCAATATCCGACTATCTCCGGATCGTCTAGAAGATCTGCGGAGAGCAGTCACAGATCTACTACAACAAGGAGTGGTAGTCCACGTTCCTTGGACAGAACGGTTTCAAGGGTTTTATTCAAACCTGTTTACAATACCCAGGAAAGAGGGCAAAGTGCGTCCAATTCTGGACTTAAGAGCACTCAATTCTTTCGTCAACATAAGAAGATTCAGAATGGAGTCCATTCGCACGGTAGCAGCCTTCCTGCATCCAGGGGATGTCCTAGCGTCCATAGACATCAAGGACGCCTATCTTCACATTCCCATTTTCGCAGGACATCAGCGTTTTCTACGCTTTTCTGTAGAGGAGAACCACTATCAGTTTGTGGCGTTACCTTTCGGTCTCGCCACGGCTCCGCGGGTCTTCACAAAAGTGTTGGCCCCAATGTTGGCACTTCTGCGCCAAAGAGGTATATCGAGTCTAGGTTACCTAGACGATCTTCTGCTTCATGCAGAGTCTCCTCAGACCTTGCTACAAAACATAGAAATTACTATGATTTCTTTACAGGAATTCGGGTGGCTGGTGAACCAGCAAAAGTCCTTTCTGGTTCCCACCCAGAGGCTCGAATATCTGGGTCTAATTCTAGACACAGTCAGGACAAGAGTGTTTCTTCCGGTAGGGAAACTTCGAAAGATTCAATCTGCAGTCCAGTTGTTACTGTCCAACAGCTGGTCTTCCCTTCGGACTTGCATGAGGGTTCTGGGGTTGATGGTGGCTTCTTTCGAAGCAGTCCCATTTGCCCAGTCCCATACCCGAATTCTTCAGCAAGAGATTCTCCTCAGATGGAATCGGAATCCGGAATCCCTGGACAATCAGATACGATTGAGCAAACAGACCAGAGAGTCTCTGGTTTGGTGGCTTCGGTCTCCAATGCTCAGCCAGGGAAAGTCATTTCTGCCAATATATTGGACGATAGTGACCACGGATGCCAGTCTATCCGGATGGGGAGGAATTCTCGGTCAATTATCTGTCCAGGGACTTTGGTCCCCGGAAGAATCCAGATTACCGATAAATGTATTGGAACTGAGAGCGATCAGACTTTGTCTGATTCACTGGACCGAGCAGCTCCAGGGCAGCCCGGTTCGGATCCAGTCGGACAATGCCACGGCCGTGGCTTATGTCAATCACCAGGGGGGCACCAAGAGTGTCCGAGCGGCCAAAGAAGTGGCTTGCATTCTTCGCTGGGCGGAACGATTTGTTCCAGCAATCTCTGCGGTGTTCATTCCGGGGGTGGAGAATTGGCAGGCAGATTATCTCAGCCGTCAGACCCTGGATCAGGGGGAATGGTCCCTCCATCCAGACGTTTTCCACCAGTTGTGCCTACGGTGGGGCACCCCGGATGTGGATCTGTTGGCATCACGATTCAACAGGAAAGTTCAGAGATTCGTGGCTCGCTCCCGCGATCCTCTAGCAGAAACCGCAGACGCACTGATCGCCCCGTGGGGGCAATACCAGCTAATATATGCCTTCCCTCCTCTCGCGTTACTGCCAAGACTTCTTCGCAGGGTAGAGGAGGAAGGAATCCCAGTAATCCTGGTAGCTCCGGACTGGCCTCGTCGAGCTTGGTACGCCGACATGGTCAGACTGGTGGCGGACGTCCCGTGGAGACTTCCTCTCAGAGAGGATCTACTGTCTCAGGGACCGATCTTCCATCCTGCTTTACGATCGCTGGCTTTAACGGCCTGGCTATTGAGACCCAGGTGCTGAAAGACAAAGGTTTGTCAGCTTCAGTTATTCCTACTCTAGTTGAAGCAAGGAAAGCGACTTCCAGAAAGATTTATCATCGCACATGGAAGTCCTACATTGCATGGTGTGAACCTTTGGGGTTCCGTCCTCGGTCTTATTCGATTAGTCGAATATTGGCTTTTCTGCAACAAGGGGTTGAGCAGAAACTGGCCTTGAGTACTATCAAGGGTCAGGTCTCAGCATTAGCCATCTTCTTTCAGAAGCCTTTGGCTACTCATTCCTTGGTGCGGAATTTCATCCAGGGGGTGCGACATCTGGCTCCGCCAGTGCACGCGCCGTTACCCCCCTGGGATCTTAATTTAGTGTTGTCGGTTCTTCAGAAACCTCCCTTTGAAGATATTAGGGAGATTCCTCTACCCACGTTGTCCCAGAAGGTGGCCTTCTTGGTGGCTATTACTTCTGCACGCAGGGTGTCAGAACTGGCCGCATTATCTTGTCGTTCACCATATCTGGTGGTTCATAGAGATAAGGTGGTTCTTCGTCCGAATCCATCCTTCCTACCAAAAGTAGTTTCAGAATTTCATCTGAATGAAGAAATTGTATTACCTTCCCTGTGTCCTAAGCCCAGTCATCCTCGGGAATTTGCTTTGCACTCCTTGGATGTGGTCCGGGCGATCAGGGTATACTTGAAAACGACAGACTCGTTTCGCAAGACGGATTCACTTTTTGTGATCCCAGATGGACCCAAAAAGGGGTTGCCTGCATCTGCCGCGACCATTTCCAGATGGATCAGACAGACGGTAGTACAGGCTTATTCTATTAAGGGTCGGGAGCCCCCGTTCCCTGTTAAGGCGCACTCCACTCGGGCACTTAGTGCGTCATGGGCCTTTCGCCATCAGGCGTCAGTGGTCCAGGTGTGCAAGGCGGCTACCTGGTCGTCGGTGCATACCTTCTCCAAACATTATAAAATTGATGTAATGGCATCGTCTGATGCCTCATTTGGCCGCAAGGTTTTGCAGGCCGCAATTTGAGGAGACCAGTGGTCTACCTCGAGGGTTTTTTTCCGTTGGAAAATTTTTTTCTTTAGTCTCATTCTTTGTTTATAATGAGCCTTTAAGACTTCTAGTTTGGCACCGGTTGGGCCTACTAGATTGGATTTGATTTTGTCAATCCCACCCCTCATTTGTGGCACTGCTTCTGGATGTCCCAGCTCTTGAGAATCAAGAAGACTACGTCTGTCAATGAGCGATAGAGAAAAATGGATTTTTGTAAGAACTTACCGTAAAATCCTTTTCTCTTAAGCTCATTGACAGACGTAGTACCCGCCCCTCTATCATTGAGTTGGGTTGGGTTAAATTCTCTGTACTGCTTTAAACAGAACTGATTCCCTGTAGCAGAGAGAGGGAGGATATACCCTCAGGGACTGCCCCCTAGGGTGGAGCCAGAACGTTTTGTCATTCTGCCTAGTCCTACTCCTGCGGAGACAACATAACCCAGCTCTTGAGAATCAAGAAGACTACGTCTGTCAATGAGCTTAAGAGAAAAGGATTTTACGGTAAGTTCTTACAAAAATCCATTTTTTTTTTCGTTTTTAATTTTTAATAAATTTGCAAAGATTTCAAACAAACTTGTTCACGTTGTCATGATGGGGTATTGTTTGTAGAATTGCTTTCTTTCTGCACTGCGCCTCATGGGCTGGGCCTTTTGGCTAAAGTCCTGAGCAATTTTTGCTTACCAGGCCCTAGGGCCCGGCCAGTGCACATTTGGCATGGCCACTCTATTATTATTTTCTATTTATTTTCCCTCACTGTTTGTCACTTTCACTTTTGTGTGTGTTTTCACGGATTGTAGGGTGTGAGTCCTCGGGCTTACCCTGAAGTCTAGGGGGAGGATGTGTGGCCTTTAGGTTCCTTCCTCCCCTGCACCTGGGGGGGACCTAGTATTCGGGGTCGGCTTCGACTGGCCTGAAGAACGAGTCTGTCAGGCCTTCTGGCTAGGCAGACCATGTAAATCTTTGTCCCTGTCAGGAGTCTTGCGCCCCGGGGGTTCAGGGTAGAAGTCCTACCCCTTTGGGCGGTGGACTAAAGCACACCCTTAAGTACACTTTTTTGTGTGTGTGTTTCACATGCAAGTTTTTTGTTCACTTACGGGTTTTTTCGTTGTAGGTTTTTGCACCACCGCGGACTTAAAAAAATGAATTAGCGGGAGAGCAATAATTCTGTGCCAAAAAATTGCATTTAAAAGACTTCTGCGCAAATGACATAAAGAATCGCAATAATCGCCATTTTATTTTCTAGGGCCTCTGTTAAAAAAATATATACCGTTTGGGGGTTCTAATTAATTTTATAGCAAAAAATACAGATTTTTACTTGTATACAAAAAGTTTCAGAAAAAGACCTGGTCTTCTAGGCATCTCAAATGCTTATTTCTCTTACGTCCTCCGACAGTCGCCGCCTCTTCATATTCGTCACATATGGGGTATTAGACTTTGCTCCGAAGGAGTAGCTAGGCAACAGAATATGTTAACAATAAAGCTTTAACATATCCCACCCTCAAGGGGTGGTCCCCTCAGTCAATACCCTCCTACTTCCTGCAACCATATCTCAGTTTTAATGTCTAGCTTGTCAGGAGTGGCTGGCTCTCTCTGTGCTGGGACTTTTTGTCCCAGACTCTTTCTTCTTTTTGATATTTTGTTTGAGTTTTCTCTCTACCTTTACTTAGCTGTTATTTTTGTCAGCATTAGTTAGTTCTTCGGACGAAGAGGATCATGCGGACTGGGTCTCGGGCTGATCCCCCTGGTCGCAGGTCGTGGGTCAGTGGCTTCCCAGTCTGCCATCGAGCGTTCAGCCAGGTAACGCTCCTGGCACGGTGAACGACCCATCCCTGTTCGGTGCAGGGATGATTGGTGAGGTGGCTACCTCACCGGACGCTGTGCGGTTTCTGAACCGCCATTGTGTGCGTCTTGAGTAGCGACTCTCCCTGCCTCATGTGCAGCGGCTTGTTCGCCTGTGCGGGTTCCCCACGCCATGTGAGGTAAGTGTATCTATGTGGGGACCTGTCTGTCTGGGGGGGTCTCAGTCTGGGACTGTGTAACCTGCCTTTAATCACACTGCTTGTCTCCCTATCTCTCGGCTGCATGCTGTGGGCTGCAAGGGGGGGGGGGAGCTGTATGACACTGAGTATGTCAGGCTGGGCAGTGTGAGGAGCTGTGTGCTGTGGGGCATGTTTTTAATGGCATGTTGGGGCATATACAGCGATCGCTGCGGCGATCTAACATGTATCCATATTATGGGATGATATTGTGTGTGATTTTATGCACTGTGGAGCGGCGATTTCGGCGCCAAACGGCGCCATTTTACCGGCGCCCGCTCCGGCCGCATGGTTTACATGCACGGCGGCCATTTTCTTGTAGCCTCCATAGGCTTACATAGAGCGCCCTGGCAGCATCACTTCCTCTCTCCTGGAAGCACCGATCGAGGCAGCAGCAGCAGCGGAGTCTCCTCAGGTTTTATCCTTCTATTCCTGTGTTCCATTGCCTGTATTCAGTCTGTATATTCCCTGTGGGGGTCTCATTGTGCCTGAGTGTGGTGCGGTGGGCTGCGCTTGCCGCGCTTGCTGTAAGGGGGCAGTTAACCCTTGGTTGTCTGGCATACAGGGGCAATGGATTCTCAGGAGGGCAAATTTCCCACAGTCTTGGTGGAAAGCCAGGGGACCGCTGTTTCCCCCCCAGGGGGGGATTTGGCCACTATTGTGGCTGGCCTTGCTGCACAGGTGCAAATGCTGGTGGCTGCTCAATCTACTAAACGGCCCAGAGTTGCTCTGTCCTCTGATTCTGAGGGTGAAGGTGATGGGGCTGTTCTGGCGGGGACCCCCCTATCGGGGTCCCGCTCCTCTCTGGATCTAGTGGGGTCTGAGGTAGAGGCTGAAGTTGAGGGGGTTGATAATTCTCCCCCTGGCTCGCCTGAAGAGCTTGCAATCATGGATGAGTTGATTGCTTCCATTAAGCAGACGCTACGTTTGCAGGACGAGGTGTGTCCCCCAGCTGCCTTGGCGGCTTATGGGACGCAGAGAAAACGCAGGACGCCGCAGGTCTTTCCCTGCAATGCTGATTTTCAGCGCGCTGTTAAGGACCAATGGCGCGATTTGCGCAAGCCTTTTGCGGTACCAAGTAAATTTAAGCTGCGTTATCCTTTCTCGCCTGCCACTGATGAACGGTGGTGTGTGCCTCCGCCGGTAGATCATGCTATTGCGGTTTTGAACAAAGCCACTGCGATCCCGGCAGAGGGATCCCCTATTTTCCGTGATGCCACGGATAGGAGACTGGAGTCTCTTGCCCGTCATACTTATTCTGTTACGGGTTCTATGCTTAAGGCTCTGTTTGCTTCTCTCATGGCGGCCCTGGCGATCGCAAGTTGGACGCAGATGCTTAGGCGCGTCCTAGTGGCCGATTCGGCCTCAGCGGCGACCCTGGATATGGTGGATCAGATCCACCAGGGTGTCATGTATCTGTGTGATGCGGACCTGGACCTGATTCCGTTGGCCGCGCGTGTGCACAGCGTGGCGGTGTTGTCTCGCCGCCTGGTTTGGTTGGAGTGTTGGTCGGTGGACCAATCTTCACGTAAAACCTTAGCCAATCTGCCTTATGATGGGTCTCGCCTTTTTGGGGAGTCCCTGGATGTGTTGATTAAGGGGATTACTGGGGGTAAGAGCACTCTCTTGCCCCATTTCCCCAAGGCTAAGGGGGCTTCTGGGAAGAAGCATGCTAATTTTCGGCCCCCTCAGGGGTCCTTTCGTGCCTTTCGGCCGCACTACAAGGGCAAGCCGTTCAAGGGCCAGGGCTCTCAGAAGAAGCCCTGGTCTGGAAAACAGAAGTCCGGCCAATCCGGACCTGCGGCCCATAACAGTTCGGCCTGAAGGGGCGCCCTCACCCAGTTTTGGGGTGGGGGGACGCTTGCTCGGTTTTCTTCAGCCCTGGTTGGCCCGTGTGCGGGACAGATGGGTTCTGGAAATCGTTCGATCTGGTTACAAGATCGAGTTTCTCTCTCGGCCAGAGAGCAGATTTTTTCCCTCAAATCTACAACTGTCTCCAGAGCGCCTGCGGGATCTGCGCCTGGCGGTGCGGGACCTGAGGGCTCAGGGAGTGGTGGTTCCGGTGCCTCATCGGGACAGATTTCGGGGGTTTTATTCCAATCTGTTCACTGTGCCCAGAAAGGAGGGCAAGGTTCGTCCAATTCTGGACTTGAAAGCTCTGAACCGCTCTGTGCGGGTTCGCAAGTTCCGCATGGAATCCCTGCGCTCGGTGGTGGCTGCCCTGGTTCCGGGGGAATTCATGGCCTCCATCGATTTGAAGGATGCGTATCTTCACATCCCCATATTCGAGGGTCATCAGAGATACCTTCGATTTGCCATTGCGGAGGATCACTACCAGTTCGTGGCGTTGCCCTTTGGGCTCGCCTCGGCTCCGCGGGTCTTCACCAAGGTGCTTGCACCGGTTCTGGCATTATTGAGAGCCCAGGGCATTTCTGTCCTGGGGTATCTGGACGACATTCTGATTCGGTCTGCGACCAGTCAGGGTCTGGAGAAGGACCTGTCTGTCACGATGCAAACTCTGCAGGAGTTCGGTTGGACGATAAATGTTCCAAAGTCGACTCTGAGTCCGTCGGTTCGTCTTCCCTATCTGGGAATGATACTGGACTCGGTGCAGGCGAAGGTCTTCCTGCCGGAAGACAAACTCAGGACTCTTCAGGAGGAAGTCAGGTCCCTCAGGGACGTTCCGAACTCGTCTCTGCGGACGTGTATGAGATGTCTGGGATTGATGGTCTCGGCTTTCGAGGCGATTCCTTTCGCGCAGTTTCACACGCGGGGTCTCCAAGCGGAGACCTTGTCCAAGTGGGACGGGCGACCTCAATCTCTGGATCTTCAGATCTCGTTGAGTCATCGCACCAGGGAAAACCTCCTGTGGTGGCTCCAGTCCCCGTTGGTGTCCGGGGGCAAGTCGTTTCGTCCGATCTCGTGGACGATAATCACCACGGATGCCAGCCTGTCGGGCTGGGGTGGTGTTCTGGGCGTTCTGTCCGCCCAGGGGACCTGGTCGGAGGGGGAGTCTTCCCTCCCGATCAACATTCTGGAATTGCGTGCGATAAGGCTCTGTCTTCATCGCTGGACGGACCGGCTGCAGGGCTGCCCGGTTCGGGTGCAGACGGACAATGCCACGGCGGTGGCCTACATCAACCACCAAGGGGGCACCAGGAGTGCCCGAGCGGCTCGAGAAGTGGCCGACATTCTGTCTTGGGCCGAGACTCATGTCCCGGCGATAACGGCGGTTCACATTCCGGGAGTGGAGCACTGGCAGGCGGACTATCTGAGTCGCCAGACCCTGGATCAGGGGGAATGGTCTCTCCACCCGGCTGTCTTCCAGATGTTGTGCGCGAAGTGGGGTCTTCCAGATGTGGACCTGTTCGCGTCTCGCCTCAACTACAAGGTGAAGAGGTTCGTGGCAAGGACGCGCGACCCTCGGGCGGACGCGTCGGACGCGTTAGTGGCCCCGTGGCATCAGTACAGGCTGATGTACGCGTTTCCACCGATTCAGTTGCTGTCCCGGTTCCTTCGCAGGTTACACTCGGAACGCAGCACGGTGATTCTTGTGGCACCGGACTGGCCTCGCCGGTCCTGGTACGCAGACCTCGTGAATCTGGCGGTCGACGCCCCATGGCGTCTGCCTCTTCGGGACGATCTACTGTCTCAAGGACCGATTTACCATCCTGCTTTACAGTCGCTGGCTTTGACGGCCTGGCTGTTGAGACCGAGGTCCTGAAGGAGAAGGGTCTCTCTCCAGAGGTTGTTCATACCTTGATCAACGCGAGGAAGTCTTCCTCGGGAAAGGTTTATTACCGTACTTGGAAGGCCTATTTTGCCTGGTGTGAGTCCAGGGGGTTTTCACCCCGCACGTACTCGGTTTCCCGTGTGCTGTCTTTCCTTCAGACGGGTGTCGATCAGCGTTTGGCGCTGGCTACGATAATGGGTCAGGTGTCTGCGCTGGCCGTTCTGTTTCAACGTCCCGTAGCTTCCAACTCCTTGGTTGGCACTTTTATTCAGGGTGTGCGGCATCTGGTTCCTCCTAGGAGGGATCCCTTGCCCCCTTGGGACTTGAATCTAGTCCTGTCTGTGTTACAACGTGCTCCTTTTGAACAGATCAGGGAGATCTCGTTGTCTATGTTGTCCAAAAAGGTCGCCTTTTTGGTGGCGATCACTTCGGCTCGCAGAGTGTCGGAACTGGCGGCTTTGTCCTGCAAGTCTCCGTACCTGGTTGTTCATTTGGATAAGGTGGTCTTGCGACCTAATCCTTCTTTTCTGCCGAAACGAGTTTCGGAATTCCATCTTAACGAGGATATTGTTTTGCCTTCGTTGTGCACGAAGCCTAAACATCCTAAGGAGGTGAGATTGCATTCTCTGGATGTTGTTCGAGCGATTAGGGTTTACCTTAAATCGACTGAGTCTTTTCGAAAGACGGACTCCTTGTTTGTTCTTCCAGAGGGTCCTCGGAAGGGCATGGCGGCTTCCGCCTCTACCATTGCCAAATGGATCAGGCAGACCATTGAACAGGCTTATGCCTTGCAGGGGAAGGTTCCCCCTGTGCCTGTGAAGGCGCACTCTACTAGATCTCTGAGTACGTCTTGGGCCTGTCGTCATGGGGCTTCTGTAGCCCAGGTGTGTAAGGCGGCGACTTGGTAGACCGTGCACACTTTCACAAAATTCTACAAAGTAGATGTTCAGGCATCGGCGGATGCTTCCTTTGGCCGCAAGGTTCTTAGTGCGGCTGTTCCCTAGGGTCCCTTGTTGGGGACTCCTGGCTGTTGGGATAAGTTTTGTATCCCCTGGTTTTTTGTCTTTTCCTGGGTTGTTGCTCCTGTTGAGCACTTATTTTTGCTGTTGCCCAGCTAGTTCCTTCCTTTGGTAAGGTTCCTTTCTTTGATGTGGAGACTGCGTTGCCTTTCGGCGCGGATGCGTTTCCCACCCCTCATGTTTGCACTGCTTTGGGACGTCCCCATATGTGACGAATATGAAGAGGCGGCGACTGTCGGAGGACGTAAGAGAAAACGGAATTTTTGTAAAATCTTACCTGTAAAATTCCTTTCTCTGAGTCCTCCGACAGTCGCCGCCCCCGCCCCTCTTTTGGGGTTTGAATGTATACTCTACTGCTATTCCACTAAAACTGAGATATGGTTGCAGGAAGTAGGAGGGTATTGACTGAGGGGACCACCCCTTGAGGGTGGGATATGTTAAAGCTTTATTGTTAACATATTCTGTTGCCTAGCTACTCCTTCGGAGCAAAGTCTAATACCCCATATGTGACGAATATGAAGAGGCGGCGACTGTCGGAGGACTCAGAGAAAGGAATTTTACAGGTAAGATTTTACAAAAATTCCGTTTTTACAAACGGGTATAGAATTAGGGCTTTATATTGTATAGTTTGCAGGAAGATAACCCATTTTATCTCTGCCTATCACAGGCCGTCATCCAGAACCCTTTCAGTAATGGCGGAAGTCCTTCAACAGACGCAGTCAGTGGGGAGACGCGGTTTGCATACTTCCCGGCTTCCAACGTGGGTGACACCACTGCAGTATCTGTACAGACAGCTGACCAACAACTGGCCCAGGCTGGAGGTAAGGGAATGTACTTGTCAGATCTTCTGCTCTCTAATCAGAATTTAAATATGACTTTTAATCTTTCTTGTGCATTCAAGCAAAGCTTTGCTTGCTACTGCATGGGAAAGATTTTTTTTTTCAACATTTTGAAGTGCCAGACTGCCCTGAACTGATATTTTACCTATAAGCGGGTGGAGGTGGACTTATTCACCTGCTGACTTTTTATATTTCTTGTGTACATTAGCAGTGAGATCTTCCTGTCAGCATCACTGGTGCATGATATGAACTGGAAGGATCAAAGGTGAAGTGTGACATTTCCTTGCAGTGACCCTGGCAGGTCAGTGGGGATGGGATGCTCAATGCAAAGTGATCCCATCGGGACCTTCTGAAAGGGCATTAGAAATGTTTAGATTAGAGCAGTGTTTCGCAACCTTTTTTCAGTCAAGGCACCCTCTAAAATTATGGACAATCTCAAGGCACCCTCTAAAATTATGATCAATCTCAAGGCACCCTCTAAAATTATGGACAATCTCAAGGCACCCTCTAAAATTATGGACAATCTCAAGGCACCCTCTAAAATTATGATCAATCTCAAGGCACCCTCTAAAATTATGGACAATCTCAAGGCACCCTCTAAAATTATGGACAATCTCAAGGCACCCTCTCAAATTATGGACAATCTCAAGGCACCCTCTAAAATTATGGTCAGCCTCGAGGCACCCAATTCTAAAATGTTAAAAACTATTCTAATAGTTTTATATAATATATCCACATCCACACACGTAGGGCACCCAACGTTGGAGGTGATTTTATTCTTCCATATCCAATACACTTTTGCACACTACTGACTAGTATTCCAGTGTTTCTTGCTCAGTTTTTCTCTATCACTCAGCTAGTGTGACCCCAGCACTGACAGAAGGGCAGGGGAGGGTCATTGGTTGTTAGGACGCTGGCGGCTAGAAAGTCGCAATATTGCACAATGAAAACCTTTGACTTTGTGTAACTAAAAGGCAGCCTTCATCCATCTGCTAGTTTGTATACAATTTTGGGGCAATTTTTAGGCATTTTACCAAGGCATCCCTGAGGAAACCTCAAGGCACCCTGGTTGAAAAACGCTTGATTATAGTGGACCCAAATAAAAATACATTTAGGGTTTCCATATATACAAAATCTAGGGCCTCCTTCACACGGGGAAACTCCATTTTGATCAGCAAGGATATGTCTGCTAATCAGATCAGAGCAGAGCGGGCAGACGGCATGTCTGTGTCTGCTCAGTTTCTGCATAGTGGACATGGACAGAGCCTGCTTTGCTCTATGGGCAATTTAGGTGTAAATGGACTCCGTTCTCACCTGATTGCCCTACGCTACTGTCCACCTAGATAGAGAACGGATGCCTTTTTTTTTTTTTTTTTTTGTGGACTGAATCAGATCAGAGGTAGGCGCCAGTCTATAGGGGATAAATAGACCAGTCCATCAGGTCCACCTAAATAACTGACAGCCATGCCCCTTTGCCTGCTCTTAGTTGCAGATTGACAGCGGCTTCCTTAGAGAGGATCCCTGTCAAAACAGGAGCCTACAGGGCAGCGCCTCAAACTTCTGAGGTTGGGGGAGAAAAGGCGGCCACGCATTTCGGGGGTCCAAGTGCCCCCTTCATCAGGGCTTGATTGACAACAATGTGAATTATTGAATAGACTAGAAGTGAGCTGGAACTTTTTTAATTTTAATTTTTTTTCCATTGTGATTTGCATGCACATCCTTGTCAGCAGCTGGTTTGACAGCAACCAATTAACAATTTTTTGTCTTCCTCTTAGGGCAATTTTATGTCATGATGACCCCTCAAGATGTGATTCCCGCTGGAACACAGAGGACTATAGCGCCACGCACTCATCCCTACTCTCCGTACGTACCAGTAACTGTTTAAGCTGGGATATGTTCCTGAACAATACAATTAATTTCTGGTGGGTTTAGCTCCCCCGTGACCAACACTGTTTTTGATTGTGGAGAAATGTCTACCAGTTGTGCGTTTTTTACCTTCCGCCCTGGTGCCCAGCCTGAGGCCCTTTGGCACATATTAGGAGGCCCTAGGGACCCCTGCTTGCTTGGGGCAGTTGGAAATATTTTTTTTCTTTAGACAGGCAGTGGTTAAATGGTTAATTTGTTTTTATCTCCTCTTTCTGTGCTGTCCACACCTTTCCATAGAAGTCATTTTTAAGGGGCTGTAAGGAGAACAAATGTGGAAGCATTGATTTGTAATGGGGCTGTAATATTCCGGATTTTTAGCTCATGTTAAGTTTATCCACTCCATGACTGCTGCATAAAACGTATCCCCAGTATAGAAAGATGGAAAGGTCCATCCAAGCTGTAAAAGTGATTGGGTGGGTGTAAAGCCACCTGGGTCACATTTACATGACAGCCGATCGCTTGCTTTAAAAAAAAAAAAAAAAAAAAACTACCAGGTCCATGGTTGCAGCTGCAGAAAGAAACACTTACTAACAGGATGCTTTAATACGTACATTGGTCAGCAAATGGTTAATAACTGTATTGGTTCATCTACGACCACAGTGAACAGCCAAATACGTTTTTGGAGCTCAAAGACCTCCTTTGGAGGGGTGATCTTTGAACCTCTGAAACACATTGCCCGTCCCATGTTATCAGTGTCTGTTCACAAATGACATATAAAGTCCAACTATATGTATAAAAAGATCTACTGCGCTTATTGAGTACAAAAAACAACTGCTGGCACTACAATATTGTAAAAAGCAATTGGAAAAAAAATAGAACAGTGCCGGGCTAAAAACATGAAGACTGGTTAGATTGATCTAACATATAAGTGCTACATATAAACAATTCAAAATGTTAATGGTGCAAAATTAATTAAAGTGCATAGTTCGAAACAACTAAATAATTCAGTGTGTTTCCATTTAATGCAATATAAAAGTGCAAGTTGGCCAAATCCGAAATAAAAAAAGTACTATGCACCCAAAATTGATTTTGCACCATTATTTTTATATATATATATATATATATATATATATATATATATATATATATATATATATATATATATAAAATATATATTTTTTTTTTTTTTTAATTGTTTATATATAGCACTTCTATGTTAGATCAATCTAACTAGTCTTCATGTTTTTTTGCGTGGCACTGTTCCACTTTATTTTCCAATATAAAGTCCAACGATGGCATCAATTTAAGGGTCCAAAAACATTTTTTTTTTTTTTTTTTTTTCAAAAGCTTTATTGGAAAAAAGTAAACAGACATGAACAATGTTAATGGCAAAAAATAAAGGCTTGGGTGCTCAGCCTGAAACATAGTGATATACATAAAGGTTTACATCCGTGAATCACCTAAAGTAAATCCTAAAAGAGAAAGAAGACAGTAAACATAGTATCCAACAAGACTTAGTACAGTAAGTGTCGGTTCACACTGATCCGACTCGAAGTCGCCCCGACTTCGGGCGACTAATGAAGTTGCCCGTGCACCGCGACTTCGGCGCGGCTTGCAACGACTTCCCATAATGGAAGTCAATGCAAGTTGCTCCGACTTTGCAAAAAAATAGTGAAGGAACCTTTTTCTAAGTCGGAGCGACTTGAGTCGCTCTGATTAGAACGGTTCCATTGCACAGCAAGAAGCTACTTGTCAGGCGACCAAGTTGCCTGACAAGTCATATCAGTGTGAACTGGCACTAACTGATCGTGCATATGACTATGGCACTTTTCCACTGCAAGTACCGGCTCGGCTCTACTTGGCCCGGTTTGCTTTTCCACTGCTGGTACCGCATGGTACAGAGTTGGAACGGTTCGGTACGGTACGGTATGGTTTGATTTTTCCACTAAACTAGTACTAAAGTTAAGTGGGTAGGATAACAACGTGGTGGGTGGGATTCTATGACCAATCAGTGGCTAGTAGTGACTGCATGCAAAGGATTGTGGGATATGGTACCTCTTGGAACCACAATCGAGGTGGTACTGTTTTTGAGATACTTACTGTTCGGTTCCATGTAGTGGAAAAGCGCCGCCGTACCGTACTGTACCGAACCGTTCCTACACCATACTATGCGGTACCAGCAGTGGAAAAGCACAAAAGCGAGCCGAACCGTTCGGTTCCATGCAGTGGAAAAGCGCCTTATCCAGAACCAGCACCACTTTGGTAATGTCAAATAAACCAAGCCTAAGTAGAAAGCGGTCTAAATGAAAGTACAGTTTGCCCAGCCTAGCAGGTTAGAGCAGTTGTTGATCAGTATGGGGATGATCAGCACACCCCTAGTAGACTGTAAGGTGAGGGTTCAGCGGAGGGATAATAGGTTTCCCCCTTCACACGGGGCAGATCTGTTTGACAGACTCTGCTTGCTTAGCGGGAACCACTCCGCTGATCAGGCAGATGACCGGTTCGTCTTCACTCACTGTGCAGAGACGGACCTGTCAGAATCCCACTCTCCTCTATGGGGAGATCGGATGAAAATGGACTGCCTGTCTATTTTCATCCGATCCGCCAGATGGATGGAAAATAGGACCACTCTCCGTCTGGATTTGGCAGACATAGCAGCAGGTATCTGCTAACATCCACCACTCCATAGGGGTGAAGGGATGGTCCGATTAGGTCTGCCTGAAAAGCTGACAGGCGGACCTGGAAAGAGGGACCTTAAGGTAGTGCAGAAAAGATGTAACCGCTGTACATATGTAGGTCGATGGATGGGGACTCTCTAATACTAAGATGCATTGGGGAGTTAGTTATTGCGGGTTAAATGGGGTGAGGGGTGGCGGAGGAAGCTGGGAAGGGGGAGAGGAAAGGAGATAACAAAAAATGGAAATGAGGAGATGTCAAGGAAAAAAGAAGATGAGAACGAGGAGAGTAAGGGACTGAAAGGGATTGGGAACCTTTCCGCCACCCACAGATATTGAAGCGCCTTTGCAGTGGGTTGATTTAGCAACTGTTGGTAGTCATCAGTAGTTACAAAATGTTGCCCGCAAGACCATGTTTTCCTAAATTTTTCAGGTATCTCCCTGGCTTGGTGTACAAGCTCTTCTATTTTGGCTCTTTTATTTATGCGTCAAAACCAATCTGCTATGGTCGGAGGGGTGGTTATACGCCAGTAGAGAGTCCAGAAACTTTTATTATGTGAATCTTCAAATCGGGGCCCCCTCTTTGAAGGTCTCCCTGTATTTGTGGGGAGCTGCCTCACCACAGCTAATGTGCCTTGCTGCGATCTGACTGGTCTTCTGATCATTTTGAATCCAGCGCCTCTTTTTCTACTTGTTACAGAAATTGGTGAACATTTCTCCTGTATCCTTGCAGTGAAATGCAGCTTATAGGTTGATTAAGGCCACCCATAGAGTGGTCGAAATTCAGTCTGCTCAGCAGGGGAAGGCTGAATTTTGATCCATCTATGAGCAGGCTGGTTGTATGGAAGTTGATTCGTCGATTGACTTCAGTACAACCAGCTTGTCAGTTTTGTTTTTTTCTTTTCTTGTACAATCATTGCTGGTGTCTATTGCTGCTGGTAGGGAAGGCTCCCCGTGCTGCAAGAGGCATTCCCCCATCAACAATGAGTGTGTTTATTGGAAAGTTAAGCAATTTCCTTCAACCCTTGGTTGCATAATGTATGGCCTGCCTTTAGGTGCAGAGTCCTTGTGTTTGTCAGTGGTCACAATACAATGTCATGGTCTCATAGAGCTTACCATTCCTGTTCTCATGTCATTGTGCTGCCATTTTTCACACAGTGTAATCTAATCTTCATGTATCTTATCTAGAATAAAGTAGCCGGTTCATTTTTGTCTGTTTATTCCTTATCAGGAAAATGGATGGAAACAGAACTCCACGTGATGAGAGGCGTCGAGCGCAACACAATGAGGGTAAATGGTTGGCTGTGACATTGCTGGATATGTCTTATGACCTTTTTTTCTGTCTGAGGATTTCAGTTCTGACTATTCTTCCCCCACAGTGGAGAGAAGGCGAAGAGACAAGATTAACAATTGGATTGTCCAGCTGTCCAAAATCATTCCAGATTGCAACACAGAGAGCAGCAAAACGGGAGCAGTAAGACCTGTTCTTTTATAATGTCGGTTTTAGAGAATTGCTTGTTTTGATAAACCTATCAGATCTCAATAACTAAATACTTTACTTATATTTAATTTCCAGCAAAGTAAAGGCGGGATTCTCTCCAAAGCCTGTGACTACATCCGTGAGCTGCGCCAGACTGGCCAGCGTATGCAGGACACCTATAAGGAAGTGGAGAGGCTGCAGATGGACAATGAGCTGTTACGTCAGCAGGTCAGTTAAAATCCCTTGTGGGCAATAGACAATTTGGGGTTGTTCTCAGTTTTTTATTGGGTTAATACATATTCGGGGTGGCCACCTCCTGTTTTAGTAAATCATCCCCTATGTATCTTTTACTCCATTCAGAGGAGAAAGAGAAAACACAGGGGTGGGCTGCACAGTGACTGATTACTAGAGCTACACGATATTGGAAAAAAAGTACATTGTGCTATTTTTTTTTCAACGATGTATATCGCGATATTGAGAGAGCCGTCAATCAGTGTAGCAGCCTTCTTCTGATTGTATACAGGGACAGCCAGGGTTAAGGTTACTGTATGGATGGGATGGAAGTATTGCAGCAGTGCAGCCTTCTTCTGATTGTCATTGCACCATACAGCCAGGGAAGGCCAGGGTTAATGTTATTGTAGGGAACTGGGTGGAATGGGAACTGCAGGTTAAGAAGACACTGACCATGCTTGAGATGCAGTGCTAAGCGGGCAGACTTTTCACATATTATGTGGTTTTGTCCAGTGATATCAAGATTCTGGCAGGATTAATAATAACTCAAATATTATCCTCTGTCCTGAATATGCCTGTACCTTTGACCCCAGAAACCTGTTTGCTGGGTATATTAGATGAAATAACATGGTCTAGATATCACAAGATAATGCTTAGAGAAACGCTGTTTATGGCAAGGAAAACAATCACAGTTAAGTGGATTCAAGTGAAGCCCCCTGCTGTTAAGAACTGAATAAGAGCGGTAAATCAGATTTTACCATTTGAAAAAGTATTGTATATGCATAGAGGATGCTCAACGAAATATAATACAATTTGGGATAATTGGTGTCCATCAACATTAACCAATGGTTTAATATAAGGAGATAACCAAGAGGATATAGAGGGATGCACATAGCATGATGAGGTAATAAATCTATGATTGCAATGGAGCAAGGGGTTGGTTCACACCAGGACAACGGTGATCAATTAAGCTAAATGGATATACATTGGCATAAAGAGATTATGAATACTAAGTAAATAGATAATTATTTGGATATTGTATAATTTTTTACGATTTAATATTGTTTTGTCCCTTTGTTGAAAGGATGTTTGGAATGTTCGGTTTTATGCACATATTGAAATAAAAAGAATTATAAAAAAAAAAAGAAGACACTGACCGTGT
Source organism: Pelophylax lessonae (assembly GCF_965119305.1). NCBI lineage: Eukaryota > Metazoa > Chordata > Amphibia > Anura > Ranidae > Pelophylax > Pelophylax lessonae. The sequence continues at coordinate 205,726,127 of NC_138779.1, read as the reverse complement.
GGAAGGCAGAGTCGGGGACTCACAGTGGTGGTAGAACGTAGAAGAACACAGCCTGACTTGACTTCCGTCTCACATGTTCAGTCTGCCGCCCTGCAGCTAGTTCTCTTGACCGAGCGGTGAGCGCGGCACAGCGAACCAATCGCGTCGTGAGCAGCGACACAGCAAACAAATCAGGTGTGCAGACACACGTGATTGGTTAGCTGTGCAGCTGCTCACGGTACGCTGCTCACCGCTCAGTCATGAGTACTAGCTGCAGGCAGGCAGACTGAACGTGTGGGACGGATGTAGGGCTTTGTTCTACTACCTACTACAACCACTGTGAGTCCCGACTTCTGCCTACTATCGTATGTTCGGTGATGTGACTATCGCCCACGCTCGCAGCTCGATAGTCGATATCGCATCAACTATCGTTCAGCCCTACTGATTACTGTGATAGCCAATCAGAGTTGACCGGGAGTCCCAGCTCCTGTTTATTAGTACGGGAGCCCGCTCTCTATGCTGGGAGCCCGCTCTCTATGCTGGGAGCCCGCTCTCTATGCTGGGAGCCCGCTCTCTATGCTGGGAGCCCGCTCTCTATGCTGGGAGCCCGCTCTCTATGCTGGGAGCCCAAACACAGGTACGCATGTATGCAGTCTCACAGATAAAGACCCACTTCTGTGAGGCCGCATATATGCAGAGTTGGCGGGCAGGAGTTGATGTATGTGCACGCCTCTATGCTTTATCCTACTATAGTTAGCCTGCAGTATGTATATACTAGCTGCCTCCGTTGGGTAATTTGCATTGAACTTGCGGAGGTGCTGGTTCCTTTTCTTTAGTGTAAATTTTAAATCTGCACCGTCAGTCACAGCCACTACATTGATATCCTGTAACTTTTCCAGATCGAAGAGCAGAAGAATGAAAACACACTTCTGAGAGCACAGCTGCAGCAGCACAGCATCGAGATCGTGGAAGAGACTCCGAGGTCCTAGATCCGTCACCGAGCCACATAGTGGATTTTTTTTTTTTTTTTATTGTATTTTTTTTCTAGGGATTAAAATTGCCACGGAGAAACTTGTACATTAGCACCCCCCCTCCTTTTACTGTTGCCGCCACCCCCTCCCCTGCCTCTTACCCAGCCTCCCGCTCCCTTTTTAATGTATCGTGTCAAAGATCTTTTTTGTCGATCCTCAAGAAGGACATCTGGGACAAAACGTGGAGGGGGGCGGTGTGAGGGACAAACGTTGGGTCTTCCTTGCAGGAGGCAGAAACCCTCCACTTCCTGGATTAACGAACTCGAGCACCTCGAAGAACGGCCAGGCCTCTTCACTGCCAGCGGGGACCTGAATTTGACACTTTTATTTTGGAAGAATTTTGGAGTTAGAGGGTTAAGAACCGCATTGCATTGCTCTTCTTTTTTTTTTTTTTCTTTTATAAATATATAAATACGAACCTACCTTTAGACTTTTAGCAATGAAAACTTAGATAAAGTAACCTCCTTTCACCCCTTGAACCCTTAACTTTTTTTTTTTTTTTGCTTTCTTTTAAAGAAAAAAAAAAAACAAACAGCAGTTGTGACTGTCTAGCATGTGTGGAAGGATGGAAGAATCACGTGTAGTTTTAGAAAACATTTTGTGGGAATGACTTATTATCGTAAGCTAAGGGCGCATCTGCTGCTAGAGGCACAAGTTATTTGCCTGCGAGCTTTGGAGTTTCATTTTTTTTAAGTTATGTCAACGTCCACTTAAAAACCTGATCATTACCCCCACTCAACCTTCGTGCAGCAACCTAAAACTGCCACAAGGTGGCGATGGAGAGCTATGTATCAAGCAGGTCATGAAAAGCCTATGCATCAATACTGGGTTTGTTTATTTGCTTTCCAGGTCCTGTAAGGATATTCGCTATAAAAGCAATATTTAATCGGATTGCCATCAGGTGTATCTATGCACTTTATTCATCTCTCAGCAGCGTCATTGCGTCATACAGTCCTTTGCCATCTGTGAATAGATTTTTCTTTGAAAATGTCTTTAAACTGAAATCTGGGGTGCTGAAAAAAACGACCCTTTCCAGTGGGGCTTCCCCCACCCCCCCAAAAGGACATGCTCATTGTTGCCTAGGTACCAGGAAAAAAGGATTTCTATTTACTGCATTCTGTGTGCTCTCCCGACACTCTTCTCTTCCCTCCGATGGTCTCAGTTGTAGGTAGGTTCTCAGCATCCTAACTTACAATGCAGGACTGCGGGTCCTCCATTGTACATGATGATGGCAAAGCTGTGATGATTGCCGGACCACCTGGCGAAGAGAAGCAGCGTCAGGGATCTGGTCACATTGCTGGCTAGCACTTAAAGTGGTTGTTAAAGGCTGGACATTTTTTTTTACCTTAATGCATTATTTGCACTAAGGTAAACTGACCCAGCAGCTGTATTGCCCCCCCTCACCCCCTTATACTTACCTTTTTCGATTTAGCGATGTGCCCGTCTGCAGCTGCACTTTCCTCTCACCTAACAGGACATTGAGGCTCCTGTGCCTGTCAATCAAATCCTGTGAGCTCACCTGGTGGCCAGCACTCTCCTCTTCCCCCCAGATGGTCCCAGTTGTGGGTGGGCGCACAACATCCTCACTTGCAATGCAGGACTGCTGGTCCTGCACTGTACGTGATGGTGCCAAAACTGATTGCCGGACCACCCACCAAAAAAAAGCTTAAGGGACCTGGTCACAATCCTGGCTGGTACTTAGTGGTTGTAAAGGAAGGACATTTTTTTTATCTTAATGCATTATATGCATTAAGGTAAAAATAAAATCCTAGCAGCTTTATCACCGCCCCGTTATACTTACCAGAGTCTTTTTTCAATTCAGCACTGTACTCGTTTGCAGCGGCACTTTCCTCTCTCTCGCTTAACAGGACATTGAGGCCATTGGCTCCTGTTGCTGTCAATCAAACCCTGTGCGCTCGCCTAGCAGCCAGCATTCTCCTTCTCCCTCTGATGGTCCCAGTTGTAGGTGGGCTCTCAGCGTCCTCATAACACAGGACTGCTGGTCCTGCATTCTACATGGTGATACCAGAGCTGTGACTGCCCAACCACTCTTTATAGAGAAGCGGCTTCAGGGATCCAGTCACATTAAGAGGTCTTCCTCTTCTCTTTAGAGAGAGGGTCGGAAGTAGCCGGGGGGGAGAGTTAAAGTATATGTAAACCCTCACCTTGTAAAGCAAGCCTTTCTGTTTGACCTCTTCGCATCGGCGGCTCCCAGTGCTTTAAGGCAGTGGTCCTCAACCATGGCCTACAGGGCCCACTAACAGGCCAGGTTTGCAAGATAACTGAAATACATCCCAGGTGATATTATTTGCTGCTCAGTGATTGCAGTACTCTAGTCTGCATCTCCCCAAGGTAATACTTAAAATCTGGCCTGTTAGTGGGTCCTGAGTTGAGGACCACTACTTATGACGCCAGGAGGCAGACGCGGCTTAAGATCACATGACCAACATGATTGGCTGTCACGTGGTCTGATAACTCCCGATCGCAATGAGTGATTGGGAGCTTTCGATTAGGGGACGGTAGCTGTGCGCCCAGGGCGCACGCTGTTAGCACAGGTGTATACACAGTAATTTACCCCTTGGTGCTAAAGACCAAGTGCCAAGAGGTCGCACATTTGCATACAGCTGGCGCCAAGGGATTCAAATAGAAATTAAAAGTAAAACACTTATGTATAGATATAAAAAAAAAAAACATTATACCTTTTTAGGACCACAGTCTCTCTGTTCTCAGCTGCACAAGAGCTGGGGGGGGGGGGGGAAACAGCAGGACACTAATCTGGCCAGTGAATGGCTGAGCATTGGAGGAGAGCAGGCTGAGTACCAAGCGCAGCCAGAAAACTGACCACGTTGTGCTCTCATACCTAGTGTGGTCAGTTTTTAATAGAAATGCCTAGAGACTGGCAGGATCACCAGGGATTTCACACAAAGGAAGCAATACAAAGATAATAGGATACTTTTTCATAAAAGTATATGGTACAGCAGGCACATATCAGGAATATAAAATGTTGGGTTTACATATTTTTGAAGGATAAGGGGAAGTAACGCTGATTTTTAATCGGTACCCTGAGCAAAAAAAATACAAACGGGCGTTTAACCCTTGCCGTGTTTAGGACGCCCCATTGCAAAGGTAGCTTTTTCAATTCCCCGGAGATCAGCTTTCAGTGACTGGTAGTTTGGTACAGATGCCCGCATCCAGGTCTGCTTGCTGCATAGCTCCTTGTAAATGTATAATACTGGCATGTTGTAATGAGTTTTTTTTTTTTTAACTTTGTTTTATTATATTATTATTTCATGCACGGAGCTGGATAAGTGAATTTTGGATCCCTTTGAAAGTTGCTAGCATACAAATTATGTCAATCTCTTATATAAAAAAAAAAAAACCTGTTTGTTATTATTTCCTTTTTTTTTTTTTAAATAGCTGTTTGCTAATTGACAAAACTGTATCATTCCTAAAGAAAATCACTTTGCTCATTAAAGTGTATGTCAGGGCAAAATAAAAACCCCTCATGATCAGTACATCTCTGTAAAACATGCACATTTTTCTCATGTTTTATCCCTTTAAAGTTACTGCAAGCACTGAAAAAAAAATACATGTTAGTTTGTCCGAAATCTAACTTCCTGTTTAGGCTGACGACTGAGTACCGTTGCTACGCTGCCTTGCCTGCTGGACTACAGAACTCCCCCCCCTATCCCCTGCAACTCTCTGTCCCCTTTCTACCTTTATTCAACAGTCTCTTAGAAATCAGTGCTGCTGCTGCCTTAGCTCCCAAAAGCCTGTCCATACTTTGTAAGAGCGGGTCTCTTGGGAGATGTAGATCTGGGTGGGGAGGGGTCCAACAAAGAAAACATGCTCTACTGCAGGGCTTGACAAATTTGCTTTGAATCTAGGAGCCAGCTGAAAACGTTAAGAGCCAGTTTTTTGTAACTAACAAAAGCTTTATTTAGCATTATGACTGAGGTCTAGCACTAAAACTTTGGCACTTTTCCACTGCAAGTACTGGCTTGGCCCGGTTTGCTTTTCCACTGCTGGTACTGCATGGCACGGTGTTGGAACGGTTCGGTACGGTACGGTATGGTTTGCTTTTCCACTAAAGTAGTACCAAAGTTAAGTGGGTGGGATAACAACGGGGTGGGTGGGATTCTCTGACCAATCAGTGGCTAGTAGTGATGGCATGCAAAGGATTGTGGAATATGGTACCTCTTGGAACCACAATCGAGGTGGTACTGTTTTTGAGAGCCGTACCATTCGGTTCCTTGCAGTGAAAAAGCGCCGCCGTACTGTTCCTACACCGTACCATGCGGTACCAGCAGTGGAAAAGCAAGCCGAACCGTTCGGTTCCATGCAGTGAAAAATCGCCACCGTACCGATCCGTTCCTACACCATACCATGCGGTACCAGCAGTGGAAAAGAACAAAAACGAGCCGAACCGTTCGGTTCCATGCAGTGGAAAAGCGCCATTATTCCGGCATGCATGGCGATATTTAACATGTCTAGTGGCGCTTTTCCACTGCATGGAACCGAACGGTTCGGCTCGCTTTTGTGCTTTTCCACTGCTGGTACCACATGGTACGGTGTAGGAACGGTTCGGTACGGTACGGCGGTGCTTTTTCACTGCATGGAACTGAACGGTACAGCTCTCAAAAACAGTACCACCTCGATTGTGGTTCCAAGACGTACCATATCCCACAATCCTTTGCATGCAGTCACTACTAGACACTGATTGGTCAGAGAATCGTTATCCCACCCACTTAACTTTAGTACTACTTTAGTGGAAAAGCAAACCGTACCGAACCGTTCCAACACCGTACCATGCGGTTCCAGCAGTGGAAAAGCAAACCGGGCCAAGCAGGGCCGAGTAGAGCCGAGCCGGTACTTCCAGTGGAAAAGTGCCATAGCAATCGACGTTTTCAGGCATAGGTGCCCTGATGCATGTGATTACATTTGTACATGCATAAATATGTGGGGGGTGTTATGTCATTGGGTGTAACTTTTTTTTTTTAATTCAAATTTATTTTTTATTTTTTTTATTACAGTGTAGCTAAAGGCAAAACTTTGTTTTGGATGGATAGCAGTGGGATTAGAACACCTGTCAGGATTTATTGCTGTCTTAAGTAGTTTCATCCTCTCTATTTACCCTGTTTACCTTTTATATTGAAAGTGAAACTAAAAGAAAAACCCAAATTTTGGGTTGTCCCCAGAAATCTTCCAATGGGGACACTAGTTCTGGTAACTTAGGGGTCTCCGAGGATCCCTTGATTTGCAGAGATTTCCTCTCGCTTCCTGTTTGGCTATGGGACAGGAACTGAAGGGAAATCTCCACAATGGGACACAGAGGGCGAAATAAAAATCTGACAGGGGCTATAACCCTCTTTTTCTCTATTCAAAATGAAAAAAATACGTTTTGCCTGGAGTTCTACTTCCCCCCCCCCCCCCCCCCCAATAGCATAGGGCAGTGGTCCTCAACCCTTGTCCTCAGGGCCCACTAACTGGCCAGATTTGCAAGATAACTGAAATGCATCACAGGTGATACAATTTGCTGCTCAGTGATTGCAGTACTCTAGTCTGCATCTCCCCAAGGTAATAATTAAAATCTGACCTGTTAGTGGGCCCTGAGGACCGGAGTTGAGGACCACTGGCATAGGGGACAAAAAGCCTCATGTGATGATTTTTTTGGTGACAGGTTCTCTTTAATGAGACATCAGGGGTCTAAAAGACCCTGGATGTCTCCTCTGTGGGCCAATGAATGTAATGCAATGCACATTGCACTGCCTTAATGGCCAGCAAACTGTCAATGGGGACCCGGAAGTGACATCATACAGTTCACTTCTGGGTCAGCAACAAGAAAGGGAGGAGAGCGGATGCGTGTCCACTCTCCTTCCTTCCCTCTACCCAGTTGCACCTCCTACGCCGGTCCCAGCCTGCTAATGGGCAAGCAGAGCCTGGGATACATAGTAAGGGGGGGCGCGGCCGCAGGGTTCGTGTGAAAGCATTCGGACGGCAGTGCAGCCACCTGAATGCTTCCATCTAACAAATGAACTCTGCTGCTTGCCCGCAGCAGGGCAAAAAAAAATGCTACCTGTCCGAAACTACATGTCCTGGGCGTCAGGCGATATGAATTATGCATCTCTGCACCTGGTGCCAACAGTGAATGGCCTGACAAAAGCCCAAGCGTCAGAATGCAATTTCTAGTCGCCATGGCAATCTGGCGCCTGGGATCTGTCAAGCCCTACTTTCCTGCAAACTACCTGGGAGACTGGGAACCGGTGCTCTGGCCCAAATGCCTTTTTAGAATGTGGAAATAATAAGTAACCTCCATTGCATCAATTCTTTGTTGGCTACATGGCAGGATAAAGCAGTAAACCACTAACGCATTTCGGCTGAAGCCTTACAGCATGAGTGCTATGAGTAAGGCTTTGGTCGAAACACGCTAGCGTGTTGCTGTTGTATCCTGCCATGTTACCAATAAAGATTTGATGCAATGGATATTACGGGGTAGCTGGCTTGATTGTGTGAGAAGATCTTTTGAGGTGTGCTTACGTGAATTGGGTACTAACCTCCCCAGAAGTACGCGTGCAAGAATTGTACACACTTGTAAGGGAAAAAAAAAAAAAATCTGTTTCTTGCTAAAGTAACGAGATAATAGAAGGGGGAAAATATAATGCTAGGACATAATCTGGAGAGGGAGGTTGTGGGGCTGGGGTTCTATTTGCATAAAGCCTTAACATACACTTTAAGGGCAAAGTGACCTGTTCTTTAACTTGCAAAGGCTCCCCTGCTACTCTCTTCCTATATTAGAGCTTTGGGTGCAGTTCCTGTGTCAGAGCTTACACAGGGTCACTGACCCACTCCCCTCAGCCATGTAGCATAGTTCAAGTCTTGAGCACTGCATCCTGGGAGAAAGGGGTAAAGGTCACATGCATCCCCTTATCTGGTAGTATTGGGTGTTTCTGGGGGCTCACACAGATGGAAAGAGCAGTGTTGGTGTGTATTTTTGAGGCTGGGAGGGTGAATAGGCAAATGGCTATAGGGTGGCCATTTCCTCGGAGTCCGCGATCGCTGGACAGCAGGGAGCAGCTAGGCCTTTACTCTAGTGAATGACCCAGGTACTTCCTCTTCTGCGAAGATCGTTTTTCTACACAGCAGACCGATCCTTTCTCCTCCATATCGAGTGGTGGTATGTCTGTTGGGGTCCCTGTAGGTCTTCCTCGCTCACCCTGATATCGGCAGTGATAGTGGCTTGGACTTGTAGTACCGGTGGTGCAATGGTGTGTTTTTTTGCAGTTTTCTTAAAGTGAGTCTGTGTTATTCCAGGGTTTATATAAAGTCCCAGGAACAAATTTCACCTATAGATCCCCTCCTTGCAGTTGCGGGGACCTCCGTGTCGCAACCCCTGTCTTCCTTAATGGCAGTTTTGGAAAATCTGGTGTCAAAGGTGGATTTGGTTTTTAAAAAATGCCACTAGGAAAAAGCGCCCTATGCCCTCCCCTGCCTCTCCTGTATCCTCAGATAGTGAGGTAGATATGGCTACCACGGATGCATGCCACCCTGAGGGTTCTGCGTCATTGAACTCGGATGGCGAGGTAGACCTATCCTCATCTGCAGCGGCACTGGAAAAGGTGCTGGTGGAGGCACTTTTAGTGTCAGTGCGGAAAACTCTAAAAATGGCGGATGATTCTGCAGTGTCAGGTACGCAGGCGTCTTTTGGCACCCGCAAATCCCAGAAGTCGGCCAAGGTTTTGCCCTTGTCCGGAACTTTTTGACAAAATTGTAAATGAACAGTGGGGGTGTTTCAAACAGATGTTGGTGGTGCCGAAGCTTATTAAAAAGCGCTACCCATTCGTGGACACAGTATCCGCAAGATGGACTGTACCACCGAAGGTGGACCATCCAGTTTCCAGACTGAACAAATCTACTGTGGTCCCGGTGAAGGAGTCCCCAATTTTTACAGACCCCGTGGATAGACGGATTGAGTCTCTGTCCTGCCACCGATTTTTGTGACCACTCTGGTGTCCCAGACCATAACGAAATGGGCAAAGTTACTAAAAAGTGACCTAAAAACAGAACAGTTCTCTCTGGGCCTGACAGAGTTAACGGACCAAATGGTCCAAGCCCTACTACTTATATGTGATGCATCGCTAAATGCGGCCCCCCTTGTAGCTAGAGTGTCCATAGTGGGGGTAGCTGTTAGACGCATGGTGTGGCTAAAAAGCTGGCCTGCGGATCAGGCTTCACAAAAGGCTCTATAAGATCTCCCCGTTACAGGAGAATTAATCAAAGGACTCACAGGCGGGAAGAGTACTCTTCTTCCTCAAACTGGCAAGGGAAAGTCACCTCATAATAGACGGAGGCCTTATTTTACTGCCCACAGTGGGCCCTTTCATGCCTCCGGCATGCAAGAAAAAGGATCTAAGCCAATTAGGTCTTCTGGGGGTTCCAAGAAGACATGGTCGGGTAAGCCGAGAGCAGACCTGCAGACAAATCCCCATCTGCATGAAGGGATGCCCTCACCCATATCTGTGGTGGGGGGGGGTCGTCTTTGTTTCTTTCCGGAACCATGGACTTCCTTGATTTCTCCAGATTGGTTAAGGGATCTATGAGAGGCGGCACAAGATCTGCTGTCGCATGGGATGATTGTGCCGGTTCCCTCTCGGGAATGCTTTCAGGTGTTTTATTCAAACCTGTTCACTGTGCCCAGAAAAGAAGGCAAAGTGCATCCAATCCTGGACCTCAAGGCTCTGAACTGCTTTGTGTGGGTACAGAAGTTTCAAAAAGAGGCAATGGTAGTGGTGTCCCTACACCAAGGAGACTTTTTGGCCTCCATCGACATCAAGGACGCATATCTACACATATCCCTATTTATGCTGGACACCAGCATTTTTTATCGGGACTGCGACATTACGGTGGATAGATCGGACACCTAACTGACATTTTTTACAATTGGGGGGGGGGGGGGGGCAGTGACATTACTACAGTAATTAGTGCTAAAACTATGCACTGTTACTGTACTAATGACACTGGCAGGAAAGGGGTTAACGCCAGTGACGACCAAAGGGTTAAATGTGTCCCTAGGGGTACTTTCTAACTGTGGGGGTTGTTTGGGCTTGCTGAATAAACACAGAGACCTGTGTTCCTAAAAAGGAGAAACACCGGTTCCCTGTGTTCATAACCGACAGAACAGTGGTCTGCCGTGTTTACAATGGCAGACCGCCATTCTGTCTCCACGGGGAGCGGAGCGTACGTGGCCGCTGGACCCAATGATTATCCCCCCCCCCCCCCCCCCCAGCGGTCCCGCGAAGAGACGTACAGGTATGTCATTTCGCGGGACAGAACTGACCTGCCGCACTAAAACTACGACGGCTGGTCGGCAAACGGGTAAACAAACTTTGCAGCAGAATCCTACCCTCTTTCTGTTCTGAAGGAATAGCTGTTTGTTTGACCAACTCCTTTCATGACTAATCTTGGAACAAGACCGTCTGGGTCATAATAACTACCTGCTGCTCTCTGTGTCCAGTTAAGAAAAGTTGCAGGCACTGCATCCCTTTAGAAGTAATTAACCCTTAGTTTAAAGCGGTTGTAAACCCTGGTTAAAAAAAAAAAACCTGCAAGACAAAGGCATAATGGGCTAGTATGCATCGCATACTAGCCCATTATGTGTAACTTACCTTAGAACGAAGCCCCGACACGGACCCCGGGACATCGCAGTGGGCGCTGCCATGATCCCTCGCCGTCTCTTCCGGGTTCGGCGGCTCCGGCGCGGTGATTGGCCGGAAGAGACGGCTCCGGCGCAATGATTGGCCGGAGCCGCGATGACGTCACTCCCGCGCATGCGCGCGGGAGTGATTTTTCCGGCAAGCTCCCGGCAAATTAATTGAAGGTCCCCTCGGACCTTCAGAGCGCATGCGCTGCTCGCGAGAGCGGCTGCATGCACTGTAAATATCTCCTAAACCATGCTGGTTTAGGAGATATTATTTGTACCTACAGGTAAGCCTTATTTATAGGCTTACCTGTAGGTAAAAGTGTCAAAAAGCGGGATACTACCGCTTTAATGGACTCGCCGCACTTAACCCAAGGCATCCCATTCAGGCTATAAGGGAGGTCTATGCTCCGTTAAGCCCAGAAAGTCCATGTATATATTGAAGCTGGCACTCAACCAAAACCTTGTGGTAAAATGTATCTTTATTTGCAATCAGGGTAAAAATCCCTACCAATGCATTGGTGCTACACTTGACGGCTTGCTTGCATGGAATCCTGCCCCGGCGTCACTGTGCTCTTGTCAGCAGCTGTGGTGTGGACTGGATTGGGAACTGAGGACTTTTACTTGGGTTTGTTTAATGCTTAAAGTCGAGTTCCGGCCACAAAATTGATAAAATCGATTTTGGGCCATCCACTTGCTAAGGGGAACCTGAAAGAGAAATGGATAGTGCCGATTGTTTTTTTTTTTTTTTGGTCACTTACCTTATTATAGAAGAAAATATACTCACCTTCCTTCCACTTCCTCCCTCTGCGGCACGCGCCGTCACTTCTGGTTTGCAATCATTCCTGGGAGCTGAGCGTCATCGCTCCCAGGAATCAATGCACCGGCACCGGCCCCGCTCGTCACTTCCGGTGCAGGCGCGGCATTCACTGCCAAACAGCTTCTGGGCATGATTAGATCCAGAGGCTCTAATAGGCTTCAAAAAAGGGTGGGCTCGGGGCGCGGAGCACCCAGTTGTGTGACAAATAGCGAATGGATATTCGCTATTGCCACACTGATTCTCCTCCCGGCCAATCAGGAAGTGGGTCCTGAGACCTGTTTCCAGATTGGCCGAAAGGAGAAGGCATGCTATTGGTCAAGAAGGGGGGAGGAGACAGCTGCCCAGAAGGGACATGATGGAGCCTGAGGGGGAAGCCGCCGCCTATCAGTTCGGAGGAACGAGGTAAGTAAACTGACCGGGGGGGAGATGTGATGGTGCAGGCTTGAGTGATATGGAGGGGGGGGGGGTGTCCGTGTTCAGGTGAAGTCCAAAGAATTGTCTGTAGACCTCCAAAACAGGATTGCATCGAGGCAAAGATCTGGGGCAGGGTACAGAAACATTTCTGCAGCATTGAAGGTATGCAAAGACATTTTAGACTAGGCTTTCTCAACCTATTTACCCCCAGGGTAACCCCTAAATAGTTTTCAGGTCTTGGAAAACCCTTACTCATACCATTTCATTGGGGGTCAATGGCAAAAATGTCCCCTAAATCAGTGGTCAATAGAAAGAATGCAACCCTTACTGTAATGGTCAAAATGCCACCCTTATAGACAACTAAAAAGATAATAGGGGTCATGCTAATGGCTTTGCCAAGTGGCATTGGTCCTGGAACTATGCAGGTATCATCTAAACGAAGGTCAATCACTCACAGGAACCCTATCAACTTCTGGAGGAGCCCGAGGGTTTCATGGAACCCTATTGCTTTCTGTATCTGGTCCACAGGCTGCACAGTCTTCTGCTCCACTTTTAGTCAAAGAACCCTGGTTGAGAATGAGTAGTTTAGATAATTTTCCTCTTCCAACTTTTTGGTTAAGACCCTTTTCCTTGTGCCTCCATGGCAGCATACCAGTGATAGAGCTCCGCCTCTACTCCGTCTTTAGGACTAGTGAATAGCATAAAAGAAAGACGCCCCCTACTCCCAGCATTCACTTATTTGGCATTACCCACCCTTGTTATGCTAGTTATTTATCATTGGTATGCTGCCATGGAGGCACCAGGAAAATGAAAAATTGTATCATACTTACCGTAATTTTCTTTTCCTGGTGCCTATCCATGGCAGCATACGCTCCCTCCCTCGGTATTCTATATTACAGGAGAATGCTGGCAGTAGGGGGCATCTTTCTTTTATGCTATTCACTAGTCCTGAAGACGGAGTAGAGGCGGAGCTCTATCACTAGTATGCTGACATGGATAGGCACAGGAAAGGAAAATTACGGTAAGTATGATACAATTTTCCGTTTTTTGTTCCAGTATGGCTGCCCCCTCTACACAAACCCAGCTCCATAAAAGAATGGTTTGATGTGGAGGAACTCGAGTATCCTGCACAGAGCCCTGACTTCAACCCTATTGAACACCTTTGAAACCAACTGGAACACCAAATATGAGCCAGGTCTTATCCAACATCAATATATGACCTTACAAATGCAGTTTTGGCTGGATAGAAACATATTTCCCCAGATGCACTCCAGACTCATGACCCCATTGTATTTGGTAATACTGCCCAACACACACAACGGTGGGGGGGGGGGGGGTGACTTTAGGCCATGGTATGTATATACCCCCTGTGGGGCTGTTTTTGCAGCTTATGGGTGGAGGGCAATAAAGCTCAGCTCAACTGCCTATTTTTCACCACCCTCCACCTTTAGGAGCTGGCTGGGATACTTTTTAGTTTTTGGACACTTAGGGGAACTTTGTTTTAGTGCCCAAATCCACACTGCATTAGTCTCAGGTTCCCAACGAACACAAAAAGATTTCCCAAGCTTTAAACATCCCAAGGAGCACTGTGCAAGCGATAATATTGAAATGGAAGGAGTATCAGACCACTGCAAATCTACGAAGACCTGGCCGTCCCTCTAAACTTTCAGCTCATACAAGGAGAAGACTGATCAGAGATGCAGCCAAGAGGCCCATGATCACTCTGGATGAACTGCAGAGATCTACAGCTGAGGTGGGAGACTCTGTCCATAGGACAACAATCAGTCGTATACTGCACAAATCTGGCCTTTATGGAAGAGTGGCAAGAAGAAAGCCATTTCTTAAAGATATCCATAAAAAGTGTCGTTTAAAGTTTGCCACAAGCCACCTGGGAGACACACCAAACATGTGGAAGAAGGTGCTCTGGTCAGATGAAACCAAAATTGAACTTTTTGCCAACAATGCAAAACGTTATGTTTGGCATAAAAGCAACACAGCTCATCACCCTGAACACACCATCCCCACTGTCAAACATGGTGGTGGCAGCATCATGGTTTGGGCCTGCTTTTCTTCAGCAGGGACAGGGAAGATGGTTAAAATTGATGGGAAGATGGATGGAGCCAAATACAGGACCATTCTGGAAGAAAACCTGATGGAGTCTGCAAAAGACCTGAGACTGGGACGGAGATTTGTCTTCCAACAAGACAATGATCCAAAACATAAAGCAAAATCTACAATGGAATGGTTCACAAATAAACATATCCAGGTGTTAGAATGGCCAAGTCAAAGTCCAGACCTGAATCCAATCGAGAATCTGTGGAAAGAACTGAAAACTGCTGTTCACAAACGCTCTCCATCCAACCTCACTGAGCTCGAGCTGTTTTGCAAGGAGGAATGGGCAAAAATTTCAGTCTCTCAATGTGAAAAACTGATCGAGACATACCCCAAGTGACTTACAGCTGTAATCGCAGCAAAAGGTGGCGCTACAAAGTATTAACTTAAGGGGGCTGAATAATTTTGCACGCCCAATTTTTCTGTTTTTTATTTGTTAAATAAGTTTGAAATATCCAATAAAATTCGTTCCAGTTCATGATTGTGTCCCACTTGTTGATTCTTCACAAAAAATTACAGTTTTATATCTTTATGTTTGAAGCCTGAAATGTGGCAAAAGGTCGCAAAGTTCGTGGGGGCCGAATACTTTCGCAAGGCACTGTATATACCCCCTGTATGGCTGTATTTGCAGCTTATGGGTGGGGGGCAATAAAGCTCAGCTCAACTGCCTATTTTTCACCACCTTCCACTTTTAGGAGCTGGCCGGGATAGTTTTTTGTTTTTGGATACTTAGGGGAACTTTGTTTTGGTGCCCAAATCCACACAGCATTCGTCTCAGGTTCCCGGAGTCTACAAACCAAGAAAAAGGTGTCAAAGAGCAAATAGTTTTATTGACATTTATCTTATCTTTAGAGTATTACACATTTTATAGGAGAGAATATATATTTTTAGAGATTTATATCTCAGAACAAGTAGGGGAGCAGCTGATGAGTAAAGGGGTGGCATTTGGCATCTATGACCATGTATAGTCAAGGTGAGATTATGAAATGTGTTGTAGAAGCCGGCCACCTCTGCTCTGTCCAGTCCGGCTGACGCCCAGCTCCCTCCTGGCGCCGCGCTGCTGTTTGCAAAGCGTGTACTTTAACTCCCTGGCCCCTTTCTATGTCACAATCTGGGTGAGGGCTCCAGTAATCTCACAGACAGCGCTCTCCTCCATAACATTCCCAGCAGACCCCCCTCCCTGGTTCCAGGATTTGGAAGGCTTTATGAAAACACCTGAATGTCCTCGAATCTATTCATTGACCGAAAAAGGATTCCGGCAACAAATGGTCATGTGCTGCAAGGACAGGCAGTGCTCCATTTTTCTTAGGCATGCTTGGGGCTTGAACACTTTTCAGACAGCATATTCCTGGGGGGTTATCTAGTACCCCCCTCCCCCCCCCACCCACCCACCCACCAACCAACCAACCAACCAACCAACCAACCAAAAAATTCACAAACTGCTTGAAAGTGTTTGATTCTCAGTAAACATCCTCTTATGAAGTTGAATCTGCTTATTTTTTGCCATCGCTGGTGCCCCCCACCTTCCCCATCAACATGCTAATGACGTTTTTAAAATAACACCTTCCTGTTTTTATTATATACCTTATTTTAGACCCCGTGATGTCTTTGCGGAGTCTCTGTGCTTCTCTAAGCAGTGCAGGTGTTCTGCCGAAAACTCCAACTTGCCGAGATCTCCAACCACGTTATTTCCGGTGACTGTACACCCGGAATAATTGGAGATTTCGGCCACTTGGTGTTTTCATAGAACACCGGCAACCTTTACACTCCGGTAGATGCTATAATTAGTGCAGATTGTTAGTCCGCCCGCTAGTTGTCGCCGCCTTGGAGGCGGCCATGTTTCTGGTTACTAGCGGGCACATTGTTAGTCCGCCCGCTAGTTGTCGCCGCCTTGGAGGCGGCCATGTTTCTAGTTACTAGCGGCAGATTGTTAGTCCGCCCGCTAGTTGTCGCCGCCTTGGAGGCGGCCATGTTTCTGGTTACTAGCGGGCAGATTGTTAGTCCGCCTGCTAGTTGTTGGCGCCTTGGAGGCCGCCATGTTTCTGGTTACTAGTGGGCACATTGTTAGTCCGCCCGCTAGTTGTCACTGCCTTGGAGGCGGCCATGTTTCTGGTTACTAGCAGGCAGATTATTAGTCCGCCCGCTAGTTGTCGCCACCTTGGAGGCGGCCATGTTTCTGGTTACTAGCGCGCAGATTTAGTCCGCCCGCTAGTTGTCGCCGCCTTGGAGGCCGCCATGTTTCTGGTTACTAGCGGGCAGATTGTTAGTCCGCCCGCTAGTTGTCGCTGCCTTGGAGGCGGCCATGTTTCTGGTTACTAACAAGCAGAGTGTTAGCGGACTAACAATCTGCACTAATTATAGCATCTACTGGAGTGTAAAGGCTGCCGGTGTTCTGTGAAAACACCAATAGGTGGAAATCTCCAATTATTCCTGGTGTACAGTCACCGGAAGTAACATAGTTGGAGATCTCAGCAAGTCGGAGTTTTCGGCAGAACACCGGCAGAATGTGTCTGGTGGGAGGGGCCGGCGGAGTGCTGTCTATAGTTTCCTGGAAACGTCACAGCGCCCTGCCCCAGTACCCCTCGCAAGAGCCCTCACCGACCGTTGGGGCAAACAGTGTGTTGAGGAGACTATGATTGAAGGAACTGAAATCCAATGAATGAAAGGGATGGACCAGAGACAGTCAGGCTGGGGAGGAAAGGGCTGGATCAGGGAGTCTCCAAGCTATTCTGTACAAGGGCCACATCGTATAGTTTACACACTGAAAAAATGGTCTCCATTAGATTCCCACCTTACTTCAGTCTAACTATATGCTCAGGTCCTCATCAGAGTACCCCATATGTTAGTGTCCCAATCAGAATCCTTCTTACATCATTGTCCCCATCAGAGTCTCCCTCCTACATCATTGTCCCCATCAGAGTCCCCTCTTACATCATTGTCCCCATCAGAGTCCCCATCAGAGTCCCCTCTTACATCCTTTTCCCCATCAGAGTCCCCACTTACATCATTGTCACCATCAGAGTCCCCACTTACGTCATTGTCCCCATCAGAATCCTCCTTACATCAGTGTCCCCATCAGAATCCTCCTTACATCAGTGTCCCCATCAGAATCCTCCTTACATCAGTGTACCCATCAGAATCCTCCTCTTTCATCAGTGCCCCCCTCTATCATCAGTGTCCTTATCAGTGCCCACCTCTTACATCAATGTCTTTATCCAAATCCCCCTTGCATTACAGTCTTCTCTTTCATCAGGGTCCCTATCAGTGTCCCCTCTTACATCATTGTCCCCCATCAGAGTCCCCACTTACGTCATTGTCCCCATCAGAATCCTCTTCTTATATCAGTGTCCCCATCAGGATCCTCCTCTTACATCTGTGCCCCCCTCTTACATCATTTTCCCCAGCAGAATCCTCCTCTTATATTAGTAACCCTATCCATATCCCCCTTGCATCATAGTCTTCTCTTTCATCATTGTTCCTACCAAAGTCCCCTCTAACATCATTGTCCCCATCAGAGTCCCCTCTTACATCATTGTCCCCATCAGTGCCCCCCACTTACATCAGTGCCCCCCCCCCCTTTTACATCAGTGTCCCCATCAGGATCCTCCTCTTACATCAGTGTCTTCTTCAGAGTCTCCCTCTTAAATCAGTGTCCCCATCAATGCCCCCCCCCCCCTCTTACATCTGTGCCCCCCTCTTACATCATTCTCTCCTTCAGAGTCCCCTCTTACATCATTGTCCCCATCAATGCCCCCCTCTTACATCAGTGCCCCCCTCTTACATCAGTGTCCCCATCAGAGATTCCCTCTAACATCACTGTCACCATGAGAGTCTCCCTCTTACATCAGTGTCCCCATCAGAGTCTCCCTCTTACATCAGTGTCCCCATCAGAGTCCCCTCTTACATCAGTATCCTCCTCTTACATCAGTGTCTTCTTCAGAGTCTCCCTCTTACATCAGTGTCCCCATCAGAGTCTCCCTCTTACATCGGTGTCCCTATCAGAGTCTCCCTCTTACATCAGTGTCCCCATCAGAGTCCCCTCTTACATCAGTGTTCCTATCTGAATCCCCCTTGCATCACACTCTACTCTTTTATCAGGGTTCCCATCAGAGCCCCCCAGCACCTGAGTTGGTTCCGCAGAAGCAGCTGATTTTCATATGCCGTTTTAACCCTTTTTTACGTCACTTCTGGTTCCTGGTGTCAGCCATACTGGATGGAAAAGAAACCGATGGAGTGGTGTTTGCGCTCCATTAGTGTCAATGGATGGCAGGTGAGACATCAGGGGTCTTTTAATCCCCTGATGATTCAAAAAAGACAACCCAAAAAAACCCAAAAGACAACCCAGACAAAAAAATGCATCACTTTTTGTCTCCTACATGAAGAAAAAAAAAAAGGTAAGGGAAAAAATTATGTAAAAAATAAAAACTAAAGTTACACCCGAGCACTGAGCAGACAGAGCGCATCATACCCCCCCCCCCACACTAGGCCGCGGCACACCGTACCCCCCCCCCCCCTGTCCCTCCAAAACCCGCTTCCTGATCGGCCAGGAGGAGGATCCATGTGACAATAGCGAATTTTCATTCGCTATTGTCACACAACTGGGTGGACTTGAGGTGCACTGCTCTGCGCCCCGAGCCCACCCTTTTTTTAGCCTGTGAGAGCCTCTGGCTCTAATCACATGGTTAAAAAAAAAAAGCCCCATTGAACTCCATGCGTCCAGCGCCCCGTATGTAGATTAGGGGGCCAGACGCATGGATAGGGGGGGCGGCGCCCCTGCACCCCATATACACCAGCCGCCACTGCCCAGGACTCAAGTGGTTAAAGCTCATTACACCCTAATAATTTCTTTCATTTTTTACTCTAATGCATTTCGCCAAAATTTACCAAAACTTTCTGTTTCTTGCCAAAATTTCAGAGACATAAAAACTCTAATCCATGAGAATAAACTGACGCTCACATATGGCCGAAACTTTAGGCAAAGATCACATGGTCTCTGCTGAGTGTTCACCAACGACCGTGGCCTGGTCCTATTACTACCGGACCTCCAAACTGTTACAGTGTTTCTGTTGCAGCCATTGTGTGTTGTGTGGCTCAGGATGTCCTTGACATTGTACTGACTCTTGTACACTGAAGCCTGTCTGCCGGATAAGCAGATAGAGGAGACAGAAGATTATCAGCAATCGCCGCCACTCTGCTACGAGTGGCCCCAGCGAAGCAACTCCCCGCTCTATTCTACTCATTCCCAACGACGTCAGGTACATGTTGTCCTCTGCCATACCCCCCTCATACAGTCACCCTCACTAATCTTCAAAGTGAAAGAAAAGATACATTGACACCAAACTACAAACATAAACCGCATGACAACTGCTTCCCTCATTTCTTGTAGGGGTTGTCAGAGGGATAGGAAGGAGGGATAATGCATCCAGTGGGGTCATAGACAGGAATTGTAACTCTTCACCACCCTATCCAAAATAGAAAAAAAATGGCTACAGTTAAGGATGAGGGGCAGTAAAAACAACTGCTCCCCTTAAGTTACAAAAGAAGTGGATGGGGGTGTACACATGCTATGGACATGATGTTTTGCAACTTTCTTCCAACGCTGCTTACCTCTGCACCCCCTGGCACTCTCTTCCAACACTGCTCACCTCTGCACTCCTGCCACCCTCTTCCATCACTGCTCACCTCTGCACTCCCTGTCACCCTCTTCCAACACTGATCTCCTCTGCACCCCCTGGCACTCTTCCAATGATGCTCACCTCTGCACTCCCTGCCACCCTCTTCCAACACTGATCTCCTCTGGACCCCCTGGCATTCTTTTCCAATGATGCTCACCTCTGCACTCCCTGCCACCCTCTTCCAACACTGACCTCCTCTGCACCCCCTGGCATTCTTTTCCAATGATGCTCACCTCTGCACTCCCTGCCACCCTCTTCCAACACTGATCACTTCTGCTCTGCATCCCCCGGAACTCTCTTCCAACACTGATCACCTCTGCTCTGCACTCACTGCCATCCTCTTCCAAGACCGCTCACCTCTGCATCCCCTTGCACTCTCTTCCAACACAGATAACCTCTGCGGTGCATCCCCTGGCACTCTCTTCCAACACTGCTCACCTCTGCACCCCTGCCACCTTCTTCCAACACTGCTCACCTCTGCACCCCTGCCACCCTCTGCCAACACTGTTAACCTCTGCACCCTTGCCACCCTCTTCCAACACTGCTCACCTCTGCACTCCCTGCCACCCTCTTCCAACACTGATCACCCCAGCATCCCCTGGCACTCTCTTCCAACACTGCTCACCTCTGCACCCCCTGGAACTCTCTTCCAACACTGCTTACCTTGGAACAATTGCCACCCTCTTCCAACACTGCTCACCTCTGCACCCCTGCCACCCTCTTCCAACACTGCTCACCTCTGCACTCCCTGTACCCTCTTCCAACACTGATCTCCTCTGCACCCCCCTGGCACTCTTTTCCAATGATGCTCACCTCTGCACTCCCTGCCACCCTCTTCCAACACTGATCACTTCTGCTCCGCATCCCCTGGAACTCTCTTCCAACACTGATAACCTCTGCGGTGCATCCCCTGGCACTCTCTTCCAACACTGCTCACTTCTGCACCCTTGCCACCCTCTTCCAACACTGCTCACCTCTGCACCCCTGCCACCCTCTGCCAACATTGTTAACCTCTGCACCCCTGCCACCCTCTTCCAACACTGCTCACCTCTGCACTCCCTGCCACCCTCTTCCAACACTGATCACCCCAGCATACCCTGGCACTCTCTTCCAACACTGCTCACCTCTGCACCCACATGCCACCTTCTTCCAACAATGCTCACCTCTGCTCCCCCTGCCACCCTTTTTCAACACTGATCACCTGTGCATCCCCTGCCACCTTCTTCCAACACTGATCACCTCTGCACCCTTGATACCCTCTTCCACCACTGATCACCTTTGCACCCCCTGCCACCCTCTTCCAGCATTGCTCACCTCTACACCCCTGTCACCCTCTTTCAACACTGATCACCACTGCACTCCCTGCCACCTTCTTCCAACACTGATTACCTCTGCACTCCCTGCCACCCTCTTCCAAAACTGATCACCTCTGCACCCCTGCTGCCCTCTTCCGCCACTGATCACCTCTGCACCCCTGCCACCCTCTTCCAACACTGATCACCTCTGCACTTCCTGCCACCCTCTTCCAACACAGATAACCTCTGCGGTGCATCCCCTGGCACTCTCTTCCAACACTGCTCACCTCTGCACCCCTGCCACCTTCTTCCAACACTGCTCACCTCTGCACCCCTGCCACCCTCTGCCAACACTGTTAACCTCTGCACCCTTGCCACCCTCTTCCAACACTGCTCACCTCTGCACTCCCTGCCACCCTCTTCCAACACTGATCACCCCAGCATCCCCTGGCACTCTCTTCCAACACTGCTCACCTCTGCACCCCCTGGAACTCTCTTCCAACACTGCTTACCTTGGAACAATTGCCACCCTCTTCCAACACTGCTCACCTCTGCACCCCTGCCACCCTCTTCCAACACTGCTCACCTCTGCACTCCCTGTACCCTCTTCCAACACTGATCTCCTCTGCACCCCCCTGGCACTCTTTTCCAATGATGCTCACCTCTGCACTCCCTGCCACCCTCTTCCAACACTGATCACTTCTGCTCCGCATCCCCTGGAACTCTCTTCCAACACTGATAACCTCTGCGGTGCATCCCCTGGCACTCTCTTCCAACACTGCTCACTTCTGCACCCTTGCCACCCTCTTCCAACACTGCTCACCTCTGCACCCCTGCCACCCTCTGCCAACACTGTTAACCTCTGCACCCCTGCCACCCTCTTCCAACACTGCTCACCTCTGCACTCCCTGCCACCCTCTTTCAACACTGATCACCCC
Organism: Pelophylax lessonae; assembly: GCF_965119305.1. Classification (NCBI taxonomy): domain Eukaryota; kingdom Metazoa; phylum Chordata; class Amphibia; order Anura; family Ranidae; genus Pelophylax; species Pelophylax lessonae. The sequence goes on along the minus strand of NC_138779.1, from coordinate 205,704,169 downwards.
AGCATACCCTGGCACTCTCTTCCAACACTGCTCACCTCTGCACCCACATGCCACCTTCTTCCAACACTGCTCACCTCTGCACCTACTGCCACCCGCTTCCACCAATGCTCACCCCTGCACCTTCATTCCACCCTCTTCCAACAATGCTCACCTCTGCTCCCCCTGCCACCCTTTTTCAACACTGATCACCTGTGCATCCCCTGCCACCTTCTTCCAACACTGATCACCTCTGCACCCTTGATACCCTCTTCCACCACTGATCACCTTTGCACCCCCTGCCACCCTCTTCCAGCATTGCTCACCTCTACACCCCTGTCACCCTCTTTCAACACTGATCACCACTGCACTCCCTGCCACCTTCTTCCAACACTGATTACCTCTGCACTCCCTGCCACCCTCTTCCAAAACTGATCACCTCTGCACCCCTGCTGCCCTCTTCCGCCACTGATCACCTCTGCACCCCTGCCACCCTCTTCCAACACTGATCACCTCTGCACTTCCTGCCACCCTCTTCCAACACAGATAACCTCTGCGGTGCATCCCCTGGCACTCTCTTCCAACACTGCTCACCTCTGCACCCCTGCCACCTTCTTCCAACACTGCTCACCTCTGCACCCCTGCCACCCTCTGCCAACACTGTTAACCTCTGCACCCTTGCCACCCTCTTCCAACACTGCTCACCTCTGCACTCCCTGCCACCCTCTTCCAACACTGATCACCCCAGCATCCCCTGGCACTCTCTTCCAACACTGCTCACCTCTGCACCCCCTGGAACTCTCTTCCAACACTGCTTACCTTGGAACAATTGCCACCCTCTTCCAACACTGCTCACCTCTGCACCCCTGCCACCCTCTTCCAACACTGCTCACCTCTGCACTCCCTGTACCCTCTTCCAACACTGATCTCCTCTGCACCCCCCTGGCACTCTTTTCCAATGATGCTCACCTCTGCACTCCCTGCCACCCTCTTCCAACACTGATCACTTCTGCTCCGCATCCCCTGGAACTCTCTTCCAACACTGATAACCTCTGCGGTGCATCCCCTGGCACTCTCTTCCAACACTGCTCACTTCTGCACCCTTGCCACCCTCTTCCAACACTGCTCACCTCTGCACCCCTGCCACCCTCTGCCAACACTGTTAACCTCTGCACCCCTGCCACCCTCTTCCAACACTGCTCACCTCTGCACTCCCTGCCACCCTCTTTCAACACTGATCACCCCAGCATACCCTGACACTCTCTTCCAACACTGCTCACCTCTGCACCCACATGCCACCTTCTTCCAACACTGCTCACCTCTGCACCTACTGCCACCCGCTTCCACCAATGCTCACCCCTGCACCTTCATTCCACCCTCTTCCAACAATGCTCACCTCTGCTCCCCCTGCCACCCTTTTTCAACACTGATCACCTGTGCATCCCCTGCCACCTTCTTCCAACACTGATCACCTCTGCACCCTTGATACCCTCTTCCACCACTGATCACCTTTGCACCCCCTGCCACCCTCTTCCAGCATTGCTCACCTCTACACCCCTGTCACCCTCTTTCAACACTGATCACCACTGCACTCCCTGCCACCTTCTTCCAACACTGATTACCTCTGCACTCCCTGCCACCCTCTTCCAAAACTGATCACCTCTGCACCCCTGCTGCCCTCTTCCGCCACTGATCACCTCTGCACCCCTGCCACCCTCTTCCAACACTGATCACCTCTGCACTTCCTGCCACCCTCTTCCAACACTGATTACCTCTGCATCCCTGCCACCTTCATCCATCACTGCTCACCTCTGCACTCCCTGCCACCCTCTTCCAACACTGATTACCTCTGCACTTCCTGCCACCCTCTTCCAACACTGATTACCTCTGCATCCCTGCCACCTTCATCCATCACTGCTCACCTCTGCACTCCCTGCCACCCTCTTCCATCACTGATCACCTCTGCACTCCCTGCCAACCTCTTTCAACACTGATCACCTCTGCACCCCTGCCGCACTCTTCCACCACTGATCACTTCTGCTCTAATGCCACCCTCTTCCACTACTGATCACCTCTGCACACCCTGCCACCCTCTTCCAACACTAATCACCTCTGCACCCCTGCCACACTCTTCCACCACTGATCACTCCTGCACTATTGCCACCCTCTTCCACCACTTCTCACCTCTGCACACCCTGCCACCCTCTTCCAACACTAATCACCTCTGCACCCCTGCCACACTCTTCCACCACTGATCACTTCTGCACTATTGCCACCCTCTTCCACCACTTCTCACCTCTGCACCCCCTGCCACCCTCTTTCAACACTGATCACCTCTGCACCCCTGCCACCCCTGCCACCCTCTTCCAACACTGATCACCCCTGCCACCCTCTTCTAACACTGATCACCTCCGCACCCCTGCCACCCTCTTCCAACACTGATCACCTCCGCACCCCTGCCACCCTCTTCCAACACTGATCACCTCTGCACTCCCTGCCACCCATTCAACTAAATGAGGCTGCACCGCCACTGTGTCTTGCGGGGTTTTAAGGGTTAAAACAGATGGTGAGGAGAGGACATACCATGGATAGCTCTTCAGATGGCTAACTCAAGTGTAAGCTAGCACTTAAAGTAAATAGTAGTACAGTTAGAACTTAATATCTACAGGAGACAAAGGTAAGGATCTGTAATGCTGCATTGTTTGCATTATACTGTATGTCTAACTGTTAGTTGCCATTTGCACTGCCATGCTGTGTTAACCCATGCATTATTGCAACACACCGCAATTCATGTTACATACATTGCTGCATTACGGCGTTTTTTTTAAATTTTTTTTACCAGGAGTTCAACTTTAAAAATTACATTAACATGTTATAAAGCTAATATGATTGGGTTTACTAATAAAACAAATCCTTATATTAGGTATATCTTATTTATGCTCAGTAGCTCTTCCTCTGGTAGTAGAATCCACATCCTATCATAGTGACATAGTTGTGCGGAGAGCCGTGCTGTGTCTGTTATCTTCCAGCAGATAACCATCTATCGATGGGCTTGTCCTCCCTCCTCCTGCCACCCTCTGTCACTATCCACTAAGGTCAGCGGCTGGCCTGGAGCCCCTGCGTCTGACAATGGCCGACTCCCAGGAGCCTGGTCCTTCTGGACTTCAGCCTGACACACACACAGGGTGAGAGGTGGGATCGCACCCAGCAAATCTCACCTGACTCGTTATGTCCGTCAGTAATGTGTACTGTCAACAAATCAGTTCCAAAATCTACATCTCACATTTAATATTAGAGAGTAGATCAGCAAATGGTGTTAAAATTAGACTCCAAGGCTCCATTTATACCAAGGCTCTTCCATTCAAGATAAGGCCCTATCCAAACCAAAGCTCAATTCATACTAAGGCTCAATTCACACCAAGGCTCGATTCAAGCCAAAACTCCATTCACACCAAGGCTCAATTGAAACCAAAGCTCCTTTCATACCAAGGCTCAATTGACACCAAAGCCTAATTGACACCAAGGCTCCATTGACACCAAGGGTTATTTCACACCAATGCTCCATTGACACCAAGGGTTCATTCACACCAAGGCTCCATTCACAGCAAGGTTCCATTCACACCAAGGCTCAATTCATACCAAGGCTCAATTCATACCAAAGCTCCATTCAAACCAAGGCCCTATTCACACCAAGATTCTATTTAAATCAAGGCTCCATTCACACCAAGACTCTATTCAAGACAAAACAACTTACACAAAGGCTCCATTTAAAGCAAAGCTTCATTCATACCAAGGCTCCATTTAAACCAAGGCTCCATTAAAACCAAGGCTCCATTCACACCAAGGTTCCATTCAAACCAAGGCTCCATTCAAACCAAGGTTCCATTTAAATCAAGGCTCCATTCACACCAAGGCTCAATTTAAGCCAAAACTCCATGCACACCAAAGCTCCATTCAAACCAAAGCTTCATTCATACCAAGGCTCCATTTATACAAAGGCTTCATTTACAGGGGTCCATTCAAACCAAGGCTCATTTCATGCTAAGTTTCCATTAACACCAAGGCTTGATTCAAGCCAAAACTCCATTCACACCAAGGCTCCATTCAAACCAAAGCTCCATTCATACCAAGGCTTCGTTCACACCAAAGCTTCATTCACACCATGGCTTTATTCGCACCAAGGCTCCATTGACACTAGTGGTTCATTCACACCAAAGTTCCATTCTAACCAAGACTCCCTTCACAGCAAGATTCTATTCACACCAAGGCTCAATTCATACCAAGGCTGCATTCAAACCAAGTCCCCATTCACACCAAGGTTCTATCTAAATCAAGGCTCCATTCACACCAAGGCTCAATTCAAGCCAAAACTTAATTTACACGAAAGCTTCATTCATACCAAGGCTTCATTCACACCAAGGCTCCATTCAAACCAAAGCTCCATTCATACCAAGGCTTTGTTCACACCAAAGCTTCATTCACACCATGGCTTTATTCGCACCAAGGCTCCATTGACACCAGTGGTTCATTCACACCAAAGCTCCATTCTAACCAAGACTCCCTTCACAGCAAGGTTCTATTCACACCAAGGCTCAATTCGTACCAAGGCTGCATTCAAACCAAGGCCCCATTCACACCAAGGTTCTATCTAAATCAAGGCTCCATTCACACCAAGGCTCAATTTCAAGCCAAAACTTAATTTACATGAAAGCTTCATTCATACCAAGGCTTCATTCACACCAAGGCTCCATTCAAATCAAAGCTTCTTTCACCCCAAAGTTCAGTTCACCCCAAAGCTCCATTGACACCAACACTTCATTCACACCAAGGCTTTATTCATACTAAAGCTCTATTTACACCAAGGCTCTGATCAAACCAAGGTTTCATTCAAACCAAAACTTCATTCACATCAAAGCTCCAATCACACCAATGCTCCAGTCAAATCAATGTTTATTCTCACCAAGGCTCCATTCACACCAATGCTCCATTCATACTAAGGCTTCATTCACACAAGGCTCCATTTATACTAAAGCTCAATTTACACCAAGGCTCCAATCAAACCAAGGTTTCATTTAAACCAAAGCTACATTCACACCAAAGCTACATTCACACCAAAGCTACATTCACACCAAAGCTCCATTCATACCAAAGCTCCATTTAAACCAAGGCTCCATTCATATCAAGGCTTTATTCACACCAAGGCTCAATTCACACCAAGGCTCCATTCACATCAAGGCTCCATTCATACCAAGGCTCCATTCACGCCAAGGCTACATTCAAACCAAGTCTCCTTTTAAACCAAGGCTTATTTCATACCAAGGCTCCATTCACGTCAGGTTGATACCTTGCTGTGCATATCATGACACACGTTAAGTCACATAAAAATGTACGCTGTAATAAAACACTGCACCACAATTGGCAGGAAACTCAACCATTTTTGGTAATGCAGCTCAAAACTAGGTAATGCATTACTGTGTTTTGCAGCATTCATAGCTGTTACCTCATCAAAACTACATGTAAATGTGTGCAAATGAGGCAAAAATCTAATTTTCTATGGCTATATTCTTTACACATGGAATGGCATTCACTGAAGAAAATAAAATTGTGTTTTAAAATACTGCAGAACCTCAAAAGCGTTTGCTATGGATTTCCTGGGAACATCATGCTTTTTTCTGTGTGTGTAAGGTACCCCTTAACTTGTTGCCACCCATGTAACACTTACTTGTGATGGCAAAAGGGTTGGCTTCAATGCCCACACGCCGCACATATGGGTCACTAGGTAGCCAATGTTTCAGTGCTGAGAGTGAGCTCACTGAGCCCCCCATAGCACAGATACTGAACTATCAAACACAGCACTTGGACCCCGCTAACAATTAGTAGCCGGTGGGACCGGCTTCCGATCATGTGACCACTATGACAGCCAATCACAGTGGTTACATGATCAGGATCCTTCTCTCTCCCCTTCCCCTGAGCCTACAGACCCTTATAAAGGATGTCGGGGCTGGGTGGGAAGGGGTTACAATTCATACTGGACTCTAGGGGTCTTGTATTTTACTATGCAAATTCTTTTCTTTTTCATTCTTTCTGTAGGAAGCGCTAGAGCAAAAGTGACATTTAAAAATTAAAAAATGATACAAATGAATTGCCAGGATATAATGTTTCATTGCCAGCATCTTTAACCGCTTGCCGACCGTATACTGTATATATATGGCTGCTCTCCTGCGCTGGAACACCTACCTAGTGCGTGATCCAGCACCGCCCGTGACCCGCTCCCACTGTGATTGGACATTGCGGGAGCCAATCAGCGGGTCCTGTCTATTAGCCCAGATCATGGGCTTTTTTTTTTAATTTGATGGATTAGGCTCCTGTTGATTGCAGTAGGTTTGGGTTCAACATCTCAACTTCACTGAACCCTTGCTTGAACCAAACCCAGGTCAGTATGGCTCTTCCTTATTGACCAAATATTCTACCTATACATTCCTACCACCCCTGAATAATAGTACAAAATATCTGGAATCTGAAAAACAAAAATGGCAAGGTGTTCACAGTAAACGAATATAAAAAAAAAAAAAGAAAAGAAAAGTAATCCTGCTCATTAACGCCCCATTCACACCTCGGCGTTTTGTAGCCTGAAGCTCGAATTTTCGAAAACGCTGGAGGGGAAAAGAAATCAATTATTCTCTACGGAGACGGTTCACATCTCCACTCCAAGTCGCCTGAAGCCAAATGCCTGGTGCTCCAAAAAGTTCTGGAGCTTTTTTTGTAGCTCGATGTGAGCGTTTTTGGAGCGTTTGTATTCCCATAGAGATAAATAGAAATGCGCCATTCGTGCAATTTTTGTGCGCATTCGCAAGTTTTGTCACGTGTTTTTGCGTGATTTTTTTTGCTCAAATGAAAAAATGAAAAGTGGTAATATATGAATAAATAAATGTAAAATAAATACACAAATAACTAAAACTCATCACAAATAAATAAAACAAATTAATAATATATAATCATAAATAAATAAATAATAAATAACCCCTATTCTTAAAAAAAATGAAATAAATTATTATTAATAAAAATATTAATATAATATTAATAATACATAAACACCCAACCCCCCCCCCCCCCCCTGCAAAAAAAAAAAAAATAAATACTACTACTACTAATAATAATAATGTATTTATTTATTTTGTGCTAGGGTTAGGGCATTTAGTTATTTATTATTATTATTTTATTTTATTTTTTTAAGGGTTAGGGGTATAGGTGTTAGGGGTATAGGTTAGGGGTATAGGGGTTAGGGGTATAGGTTAGGACGGAGTATAGAGGTTAGGGGTATAGGTTAGGGGTATAGGGGTTAGGGGTATAGGTTAGGGGTATAGGGGTTAGGGGTATAGGTTAGGAGTATAGAGGTTAGGGGTATAGGGGTTAGGGGTATAGAGGTTAGGGGTATAGGGGTTAGGGGTATAGGTTAGGGGTATAGAGGTTAGGGGTATAGAGGTTAAGGGTATAGGGGTTAGGGGTATAGAGGTTAGGGGTATAGGGGTTAGGGGTATAGGTTAGGGGTATAGAGGTTAGGGGTATAGAGGTTAAGGGTATAGGGGTTAGGGGTATAGAGGTTAGGGGTATAGAGGTTAGGGGTATAGAGGTTAGGGGTATAGGGGTTAGGGGTATAGGTTAGGGGTATAGAGGTTAGGGGTATAGAGGTTAAGGGTATAGGTTAGGGGTATAGGTTAGGGGTTAGGGGTATAGGTTAGGGGTTAATTATTTATTATTACTTAGTATTAATTTATTTAATCTATTGTATAGGGTAAGCTTATTTCAATTGAA